>NC_091133.1:91253205-91545705 GCF_040183065.1 Periplaneta americana
CCATCGGTCCCTATCCTGTGCAAGATTAATCCAGTCTCTATCATCATATTCCACCTCCCTCAAATCTATTTTAATATTATCCTCCCATCTACGTCTCGGCCTCGCCAAAGGTCTTTTTTCCACCGGCCTCCCAACTAACACTCTATATGCATTTCTGGATTCCCCCATACGTGCTACATGCCCTGCCCATCTCAGACGTCTGGATTAAATGTTCCTAATTATGTCAGGTGAAGAATACAATGCGTGAAATTTTGCATTGTGCAACTTTCTCCATTCTCTTGTAACTTCATGTAACATCTGATTAAAATGACTATTACACTCTTACTACGTCATACTACTTTTGACCAATAAAACGGTACGAAAGGACGTATTTCGACCAATCATGGCTGCTTATCGCACAATTTTATCGCGTCCCTAGCATTTGTTTAATTTTATCGCGTCCCTAGCATTTGTTTCTTTGTTTGCCAACATTTGGAACTGCGCTGGTCTGGACGTCAAAAAAAATATATATATATATATATATATATATATATATATATAATTACAAACCACTCCAGTCGATGCACAGCAGTTTCAAATATGACTCGCATTGGCATTCAAGAACAATAATTAATAAAAATCACTGATCATACCTATGCATCTTCTGAAATTCGATTTACAAATAAATGAAGAGCACCATTCGGAAATCCTGAATAGGCCTACGTTGAATACACCATGTAGGCCTAAATCAACGAGTTCCACTTCTATTACGCACACGTCCAATATAACATCAATTGAACCACCAACCACATTCAAATTTGAAAATTGTACATTTTATAATTATTCCTATTAAAATTATTCATTCGGAAATCCTGAATAAGTTGAATACACCATGTAGGCCTAAATCAACGAGTTCCACTTCTATTACGCACACGTCCAATATAACATCAATTGAACCACCAACCGCATTCAAATTTGAAAATTGTACATTCAATAATTATTCCTTTTAAAATTATTCATGTTTATTTTTTATGTCGTCGTCGTTAATTAAAACTTTTCTAACACTTGTGTATATTAGTTAGATTATGTTATAGCTTCTGCTATATGATATTATGGATAGTCACGTATCAGAGATTGTTTAATATTAAGATTTATTGAAAATCATCTGTCAAGTGACGTTGATTACTGGGATTCGGATAATTGAAGTAGAATGCAACTGTCTTAATAAAAATGAAACTGAATCAACAAAGCTTTCTTGACTAGTAACTGTCTACAGAGTTCAATGACGATTCCAACGTTGGCACAACTGCCATCTAGCGTAATGGTGCAATAATATATTTGAAGACAGGTTTATTTTCGTAAGTCAATTATTATTTTATTGCATTGGAGCACTTTGTTATTTATAATCTTTATATACTTTCTTCTAATCGTGTAATAGTCAATTAAATCCCACTCGAGTTTTGATTTTCTCTAGATAAATCAAAACCTCTAGTGAGATTACTGTTGAATAAATCTTAAAGCAAATTTAGGGAATAAACTATAATGATTTAGATTTAATTATCATTGCATATTTCCATTCCATTTTAGGGAGTAGTATATAGAAAGCTACGGAATATACTATTCTTTTAGACAAATTCTAATGAATAATATTTTTGTAAAACATTTAATATTCAACAAATAATATACTCACCGGCAGAAAGGCGGCACACTTCCATATTTAAGACTGCAATTTATTTTGAAAATGGTTTCTATAGTAATATTAAAACAATATACTTAAAATACAATGCTAGGCAGCGTCAATGGTGAGTTTAGTATGTATTCCACAACAGTGACAATAAAATTATCGTAAATTAAAAACATTTGTTCCATGGTAAGCAGAAACAATTTCTGTCAATTCATGGTAATTTCGATTTGAGATTCCTAGTGACTGAGGTCTTGTCTTTGATATATTTGCATCACCTTTTTTTGTGAGTATTGCAGTAGCGAAGTTCTTAAGAGCTTTTAAGCTTAGCCTACCCCAAAAATTTGAATTATTATTGTTAGTAACGGTAGGCCTATAAGTTTGTAATAACGATATTCCTAACACTTCGTTGTACTCCGATCCTTCCACATCGCACCTCTGATTATTATTATTATTATTATTATTATTATTATTATTATTATTATTATAGCCTACTGCCAATTATGAGAATAATTATTTATACTTAATCTATATCATTTTCTCAAATACATTTTTAATCGTCCCAATAATAGTGTCACCAACTGAAAACTTACTTACAAATGGCTTTTAAGGGACCCGCAGGTTAATTTCCGCCTTCACATAAGCCCGCCATCGGTCCCTATCCTGTGCGAGATTAATCCAGTCCCTATCATCATATCCCACCTCCCTCAAATCTATTTTAATATTATCCTCCCATCTACGTCTCGGCCTCCCCAAAGGTCTTTTTTCCTCCGGCCTCCCAACTAACACTCTATATGCATTTCTGGATTCGCCCTACGTGCTACATGCCCTGCCCATCTGAAACGTCTGGATTAAAATTTAATGTTCATAATTATGTCAGGTGAAGAATACAATGCGTGGAGTTCTGCGTTGTGTCACTTTCTCCAATCTTCTGCAACTTCCTCCCTCTTGAAAACTAGCGGAACTATTTCAAAATTTGTCAATTTGTTAATTCTTTGGTTCTGACTTATCCCGTGGTTAGAAAGTTCGTTTACACGATAAAAAAACTGTAGTTCAGATATATTTAAACGCCAATGTAACATAAGGCACACTGTGCATCTCTTAAATCATTTTCATGGAATAGTACTAACTGAAGGAGACAGATATACGGGGGAAGAAAGTCCGGCAGATACACAAACAGATGGACAATGACGCTGGATAAGACAGGCTGTATGTCCTAATTTGGGTTGAACAACGATGGAACTTACCGTCGCTTGATATCGACTTCATGTCGACCGATCCCTTTCTATTGTTTTGTCCCTTTGGAAGTTCCGAGTTCTTTATGAGTGTGCCCGACATCCGTTTATCAAGCCCGATATTGGAGGATTCGTGGATGAACACGTAGTGCGTCGGCGACCTGCAATGAAGAGATTCAACATGTGATTAACATTCTCCAATTTCCAGAGAAGAAGCAATGATAGTTCACAGATTAGGACAGATATTTCTTGGATTTTTCTATTGTTGAGAAACATAGTTTTAGAATAGTATTATCTGGGACTTTTCTTTATTAAGGCGTACTAAATTGAAGATTTTCAATATTAACGTCAAGACAGTTTTATTATATTGGTGTGAAATTCAGAATGAGATGACCCCAAAAATCTCAACTAGAGATTCATGGAAGAAAACTGGTCAAAAAGAAATTAAATTTTAAAACAAACGAATGTACGTAAATTAAATTAGATAGGATACACATTAAAAAGAGAAGATGATCTATTGAGAAGATGAGTTTAGACTGAAATCCTCAAGGGTATAGGTAGAGGAAGAGGAAGGCCAAATCAAACATGGAGATTGAGAATTACTGAAGATATTACGAAGGAAGCGAAAACGTGGAAGGAAGAGAAGAAGTTGCCAGAGATTAGAATCCAATGGAGATACTTTGTAAATGTCCTGTGTTACTGCTAGGAGATAAAGCAAATGAAGATGATTGAATTATTATTATTATTATTATTATTATTATTATTATTATTATTATTATTATTATTACTGGATTTAAAATGTGTCAAATTTTTTTTCATAGTTTGTTCCTAACTCTAGTAAGTCTTATTTTGCCCCGGGTCCATTTAGACGCCCGGGTTCAATTCTCGTTCAGGATCGTGACAGAATTTATAGTGGAGAAAACAGACGTTGTACAGATTTATTGGAAATACTCCCGTTCCCCTCTCATTATTTCACCATCGCTTTCCACTTCCCTCCGTTTAGACATCTATAATCTACTACTTAAAAATAGTCTGGTGTGAATTCTTGGAGTATCCACCGCTGTGGAGTAACGATTAGTAGCTACCTATGTCTGGCCGTGAAAGTAGCGGGTCCAGATTCAAATCCTAGTTGGGACCTGGTTTACGTTTTCAGGGGTTTTCCCTCAACCCATTAAGAGCAAATGGTGGGTAACTTTCGGCGCTGGACCCTGGACTCATTTTAATAACTCTATTAGGTTGCTAAGATACAGGGACATCATTTTATTTTTACTAACATTTCTAATATTAACCTGGCTATACCTTTGGATTAACGGTTGAAAACCGGAAGCACCGTTTGCTACCCCCTTCCACGACTGGAGTTCGATGATACTGGCGTAAAATACAAACAAATCACTTTACTAAGTATACGAGGAAGGAAAAGTAGTTCATCCATTTACGTAAACTAGGGAATATCGCGATTTTGAGTCTGATAATTTAAATTAGATTTTTGTTTAATCAAAATACAGTACTGTATTAACAATTAGTGTTTTTACTCACGAACTAAGCTATCCATTCGGACGTATTCATTATGCAGTGTGTATTATACCGTCCAGAGCACATCAGCGTACACTATAGACAATGAAGTTAAATTGAAAAATAATCCTAATATGGATATTTAAACACATTTTTGAAAATTGTGATCGTTCATTTCGATACAGGCTTCAGTTCTTTTGTGCATATTATCGCACTACAGACTATTGTACCTAATTACCAGTTTCGTCCTTCACACTAGTAACTCATGTTGAACTAATTCTGTACCTACTCTATAAAAGAGTACCTTACGTACTGTACATTAAGTCTTCACTTCTGGCCGATCCGAAAAGATAAAATTACTCAGACATGCTATCTACTATCCGTCCAAGTGGTTTTGTCGCAGGGTCGTAGAAAGAAGGGAAATCACGTGACAGTTAATTACTTAACGAGGCCCTTTTATTGAAGTTATTTTAAACAGTTGTATAATTTTACGTAGACGTCCAATTCCTAACAGAATTTAATGTTTTCAGAAAAGAGCTAAGACAGCCCAGCCACTAGTCTTTACAGAGGGGCGAGCAGAAGCGGGTGGGGGAAACCGGGATGCGACGTAGGCAAACAGACGACAGTAGCTGTGCGAAAAGATGATTATATATCGAAAGCTCTTTCGTCACTGGAAAACGTGAACTTATTTCCGGAACGTACTATACTCACTAACTCAGTAGCCTACTATTTACTATGACTGTAAGGTGACTTTGACTACATACGCGGCCTTGGTTCTGTGTGGAGGACGATTGGAAGTTTTAAGGGGTGGGAGTGAAGTACATTCAAAAACTCAGGTACAGTAAAAATTTAAGTAAAAATAAGATGATATCCCTGTACATATGTGCACTAAAAATGACAGCTGTATCTTTAAAAAAACATTCATTAATTCATTTTTATGTAGTCCTTCCTTACTCAACTTTCATTTTACGATTCCTTTTTAACTAGGGCAAATTTAAAGTCGGTAAATTGACAACGACGTTGAAATAAGCCATTGGCTTTCCGTTTAGACGCATAGACTATTTTGTAATATCGAAATATGTGCATTATGTTTGTGACTAGTCTATTTGATGCAGCACATCTTCAGGTACTGTACGACCTCACTCGTCTATTCTGAAAAAAGGACGACGGCTTAAAGGGGATTTGTTTTTTTGCCGGCGACAACCTCCTGCAGCCCTAAAGGGAAAGTAGCTTGATAAGGGTCGCGACCGCGGCTCCGTGCAGGCCTTGTTGAAATGGAAATGTCGCCCGCTCCTGGATATTGGCAGCGCGGATATAGCGAGGCGCAGCGAGATGAATTCAATTCCAGACACGACAGATGCAGCCTTGCTTGCAAACAGTTCCGTAACAAATTTCCTACTCTTGTATCTGACATATGAGGACGTTAACCAAATATACTGTAATGCAAATTATACACATTTTAAATTTTTATATCAATAATTACTAGTGGAAAGTGATAATATTAGAATACACTTCAAAATTTAAAGGACAGCTTTATCATCATTATCACTGCGACAATCTTTTACGAACCATGCCGTTATCATGACAACCACATAGTCGCCAACATGGCTGAACATTAGGCCTATACGTGGCCCTTATGGGCTAATGCATTTTTTTTTCCAAATTGATAAACTTTGCCCCAAATATTTTCCTAAGCACCTTATTCTCGAACATCCTTAACCTCTGTTCTCCTCTCAAAATGATAGTTCAAGTTTGACAACTATACTAAACAACCGCTAATATAACTGTTTAAGTTACCTTTTAATTTATCATTGCTTTACTATCTGCCATTTAACAATGCATTTTACTGAATAATTTCAAGGGAAAAATTGTTCCGGGGCCGGGTATCGATCCCGGGACCTCTGGTTGAACGTACCAGCGCTCTTGCCGATACCCGGCCCCGGAACAATTTTTCCCTTGAAGTTATTCAAATCTGCTTTACAGGGAGCTTCACCTGAAAGATTAGATTTGGATAATATATACGTCACTGTGTACGTTAACAGAACACAACAATTCCAAGTCACACAGAGATTGTGTGCATTCGATGTGGGTCTCTGGCGTTTCGTCAGCCCTCGCGAGTTGTGTGGATATAAAGGGAAAAGTTGAGACGGTGTCGGGTGGAGTTCCCGGGTAGGTCAGTTGGCAAGAGAGCTTGTACGTTCAACCAGAGGTCCCGGGATCGATACCCGGCCCCGGAACAATTTTTCCCTTGAAATTATTCAAATCTGCTTTACAGGGAACTTCACCTGAAAGATTAGATTTGTAATGCATTTTACTGTCAGATTTTATCAAATTGGCTTCAGTAATATTCTACTACATTCTGCAGATAGCGGTACTGAATTCATTTTAATGTTAAATAATGGAGATCTGTATCATGCATGTCAAGTAAAATGTTATACCAAGAAAACGTCACACAAATTGAAAATAGTATGTAATTTCTAGAATCCATAGTTTAACACACGTATAATAAGACACAATAGGAAAGGTCAATACTGGAAAACCAAAAGAAATATAGGGTGCTGCACTGGGATATGAAGGTTTTTATCGCCCTGTTGTGAGACACTCAGAACGAATTAAAAGAAAACACATATACTGAAAGTAATCTAGTACAATGCAATTTATTAAAGTCTGATTATTTTTAAAACTACATTTCGTAAGTAGCCTCCATAGCAACGAATACATTCCTGCAATCTGGTATGAAAGTTCTATATAATTTCAATGTACCGAAGTACATATGATATTTCCATGCAGATATTCTGCGTCATCATTCTATGAAAGAGTAATGGAACGGAGAAAAATTCTCTCCGGCGCCGGGATTTGAACCCGGGTTTTCAGCTCTACGTGCTGATGCTTTATCCACTAAGCCACACCGGATACAACCCCGACGCCGAACAGAATCGTCTCTGATTGAGTTCCAACTCTTGGGTTCCCTCTAGTGGCCGCCCTTTGCACTATGTCATAGATGTCTATGAACATAGGACCGAAGTCCACAAATGTGCTCGGGTGCACTCGTTATGAGTGACTAGTTGGCCGGGATCCGACGGAATAAGCGCCGTCTTAAATCACTTCGTGATTTACGCATATCATATATTATTTCAATGTACCGAAGTACATATGATATTTCCATGCAGATATTCTGCGTCATCATACGATGAAAGAGTGATGGAACGGAGAAAAATTCTCTCCGGCTCCGGGATTTGAACCCGGGTTTTCAGCTCTACGTGCTGATGCTTTGTCCACTAAGGGCGGCCACTAGAGGGAACCCAAGAGTTGGAACTCAATCAGAGACGATTCTGTTCGGCGTCGGGGTTGTATCCGGTGTGGCTTAGTGGATAAAGCATCAGCACGTAGAGCTGAAAACCCGGGTTCAAATCCCGGCGCCGGAGAGAATTTTTCTCCGTTCCATCACTCTTTCATCGTATGAAAGTTCTGCATAACTCGCCCCAACAAAACAAGTTCGATGGCACTAATTTCGTTCCCGATGTTTTGTTTCAGCTGAATGATGGTGCGAGGCTTGTTGCGATACACCTTACTTTTGAAGTAACTCCATAGGAAGTAATCTGCTGCAGGCAGGTCAGGAGATCTTGGCGGCCAGGCAATGTCTCCAAATCGTGAAATTATTCGTCCTGGAAACATGTTTCGCAGACAGTTCATTGAACCATGAGCAATGCTCGTTGATTACTTCCTATGAAGTTATCTCAAAAGTAGGGTGTATCGCAACAAGCCTCGGATCATCATCCAGCTGAAACAAAACATAAGGAACGAAATTAGTGCCATCGAACCTGTTTTGTTGGGGCGAGTTATGCAGAACTTTCATAGCAGATTGCAGGAATGTATCCGTTGGAGTGGAGGCTACTTACGAAATGTAGTTTTAAAAAGTAATCAGATATTAATAAATTTCATTGTATTAGATTACTTAATTCGTCCTGAGTATACCACAATAGGGTTATGAAAACCGTCATATCCCAGTGCCGCAACCTATATAACGAAATAATTAAAAAAATGCTCCCAGGCACCAGTCTGAAGAAACCCAGAACAGTACTATATATTCGCTGCATTCAAAGCTCCACAAGGATTTTTAAAAATTCATAAAGCTTGTTTTGTTGAAGCAGACCAATATTGGTTGTAGGTACATATTGGTAAAATTTCTATGATGCTTCGAGGTATCCATATACTGTATAACAAAAAATCTTTACCAGGAACCTTTAAAGTTTTTATAATGTTTACAACATGGCATTACGAGTATAGCATCTACTCGATTCAATGCATTGACAACAGTAACTATGAAATAAATATGAGGTGAGTGGTTGTTGCTCGTGTCATAGCTTATCGTTATGTCTACAGCTTCTACCAAAAGTCTGACATCACATCAAAACAGTTGTTTCATTACTGTCCTTATATTTGCGTGAAACTTTCTGATGTTTATTAACGGACAAATGCCTGTGAATAATGAAGTTCTTTCTTTACTGCAAATCCAGTCTCTCTAGCTTTAAAACTGGATTATATAACAATTGTTCTGTTATGAAAACTTATTGAAAAATCACATTTTGTATAGGAAAACATTAATTACTCCACAATGGATGTACTTACATTAATGAATTTTGAGACTGAGTTAGATATTACCTCCAGTCATTCTTCCACATCTCAATAATCTGCCACGTCACATCCATTGAATTTCAAGTAATTTGTAGATTTTCAAGGAAGAAATTTAACCTTACCACATTTGTAGCAAACTCCACAGCTGATTATTAAAAATGGATGGAATAAGCTGATTGAGCAATGTTACCAGCTCCCAATGTTATGATGTAAGTTGCTATGGCGGTACCGGCTCAATTTGTCGGGAATTTCAAACATAAGACAATTTCAGAAAATGATCATTTTTACTAAAGGAAAAAGAAGAAAAATGTGGATTATAATGCGTGAACGAGCTGTCACGCATTTTTAAAACAAAAAGTAATAATTGCACAAGAAATCTTTCAGACATGTCTAACTCTATCCCAAAATTCACTGATCTAAGTTAACCCATTCTGGAGTAGCTAATTTTTTTCCTACAAAAAATTTCATTTTTCAATAAGTTTTCATAACAGAAAAATTGTTATATAGGGTGTTTCCGAGGTGGTGTTACAAACTTTCAGGGATGATGGCGAAGGGCACATGTATCAATTTGAGATAAGGAACCATGGTCCGGAAATTAGTGAGTCGAAAGTTATAAGCAAAAATAGTTATGTGGAAATGAAATAATTTTATTCCTCTGTACAACTTATTTATGTGTATTTGTCTGTACATCTTATTCGGTCGGTCATTTCCGGACCAGGGTTCTTCATCTCAAATTGATACATGTGCCCTTCGCCATCATCCCTGAAAGTTTGTAACACCACCTCGGAAACTTCCTATATAATCCACAGTTTGAAAAATAGACAGAGGGTTTGCAGTAAAAAAAAATCTTCATTTTTCAGTCATAAACAAAATTCCATTTACAAAAAAAAAAAAAGTTACTTAACCCTCTTTACCCGAGACCATCGAATAACCAAAGAAGATTCCCTATTCCACCAATAATGCAACTCCTTCTTTCACGTGATATTAAGCTATCGGTAAAGATTAATGCCATAATATTGATTTTGTGTATTTAATTGTATAGGGTATAGGTTATTTATTGGATATACAGTTAATTATAATCATGGTAGGTATTAATTACAGCCGTATCATAATACTGTTTTGTGCATATTGATTTTAGGCAATTTTCAAGTAGTTTCTGCAGACTTGCGGGGAGTAAGTCTGGTAATTGTAAGCAAGATAATAACGTGTCTTTCATAGTCTGCCATTGGTGTCATCTTCTTATCTTCAATGTCTTCAGAATTATTCTACAATGAAATGTTCATGTACGGGTCATTTGCAAATAACTTATCAAAATGAAGTCTCAAGACAATAATTTTCTAAAAAAAAATGCGAATTATGCTGTGCACTTGTATTTAAAATGTGAGTTAAAGTTTGTTTATGAGTAGGAATACAATTTCAATTGATAATGTGTTCCAATTTACAAGAATTAACATAAACACTTGGAAAGTCATTCTTCTGCCTGTTCCTATCCACAGGTTGCTTTACATTTTATGGTTCTAGGACTAGAGTAGCATAATTGATAAACACAATTTCTGCAATGTGTAGGATTATTCAATTTATAATTCCTTCATGTTTACATAGTTTTTGATGTTGTAAAGTTTTTTCCTGCTGAATCAGTCATTCTCTTGGCGCGAGTTTATTTTAGCAATAAGAGATCTCAATCTTCAGTAAGAGAGGGAAGCACCTTAAAATACGAAACATTTGTAGCTATCAATCATTGATTTGTTACTCAAAAGATGGATGTGTTTGTGGCAATGCCTACTCTATATCAACTATTAATGTAATTCGTTTATAAGGCAGTGATTGAGATTGCCAACATTATAACAAGATCGTCAAATCTCGACTTACCAAAGTCAAAGTGCCAGAAGTATTGTGTACGAATAGGACATTTAACAAAGTTAAATTTTTTGCTACGAAAGTCGACTTGGGAAGTCTTCAGCCACAGGCTTCTTCCCACATTAGTCCGCGCCACGTGAGGTCCATGAATCGCATTACTCTATCATTTGTCTCTCCCTTCCGAATTGCTGGAATTGTTTCAAACGTCTCCGAAGATTCTATCTGCTTCCATTCCCGAGAAACAAACTAGGAGAGCTTAGAACTTCAAACAGACCTTATAATTATTTCAGTTCTTTTGAAGAACGACGTACTAAGGATTTTGGCAGTCCTTGGTAGTCCAAATACTCGAATGGTTTGAATCTTTCTGCCTTCCTTACCTTCCTGCGAAAGAGACTGGGACGACTCGCCCGCTGAGCACCACTGAGTCTCCCATCTTCCTCCTCCAGGAGATGACGCCCTCCCACTCCCTGCCTCGCTGCAGCTGCTGCACCATCAGCTCCTTGTTGTCCACAGAGTTGCTCTCCAGAAGCGACTTCCCCGCCACGTCTTTCATGGTGTAGCCCAGGAAGCGTTCGCTCGCTCTGTTCATGTACTACCAACAACAAATGATTAAATTAATTTATGAAAGTGTCATGAAGTTGACATACATAATACAACAAGTTTATTGTATCGCTAGTAATTTACAGTCGAGCCGTTCTTATTTCCGGCAGCAAATCACACGACAGCTTCTGGTCAGCTGACACGCTGCTTCACTGGCAGTTGTCGTCGTCAAGGTTATGCAGACGACATACTACTTCCCGCTCACGGTGGGTGTTACTGTGTTGTCAAGTCTACCCTTGTACTCTTAACGAAGTTTTAGCACATGTCTAGTCTTAAACATTGAACGAAAAATTATTTCCTATGATAAATAATTAGTAATATATGAATACATAATATTATATATTATTGTTATTGTTGATCCTAGCATCCCAGGACACAGACGACTTACCATGTTGTGGTATAATTGGTTTTTCCGACCATTTGAAATAACGATTTTCGTAAATACAGAAACAATATTAGAAATTACTAAAATGGGAGAAAGCTGTAAAATATAATAAATAAACAGTTTTTATGTGAATGAATAACTAAAACCACACAACTTGTAAATTAAATAAAATATGTTAGTATTAGAAATTTTGTCATGATAAGTTATTGCTACATAAAAAAATTACACGAAGAACCTTGCCTACCGGTATTATTCAATTTAGAGGTGCTACGCCTAGATCGCTACAATCATTGTTAGTACCTGCCGTCGCCATAGTTCTCAGTTTATTTTCTTCTTTGCCAGATTGTCCGTACTTCTCTGTCGCTATTTGAGAAACCGTGCACTTGTTCACATCACACGCATCAGCTGTTCTTTGCACCACTTGCATTAAAGGCAATAAACTACCCTTATTTTCACGTTCGTTTTCGAAATAATCTCTAACGCTAAGAATCATTTCTCTACTTTGCGAATTGATCTTCCGACTCCTCCGCGGCATTGTGATGCTCAAACCTCAGCACTAACAACAATAACACTGCACTATCGACTGATTGTTTGACAACCTGCTATTAGAACTGCGTTCGTTCACTATTGGCTTGACAGAGATTTAGCAACACCGCTATTGCCTACCTTCGTCGCGCCAAAAGTCGAGAAGGCGTGGCCACGCCGGAAATAAGAACGGTTCGACTTTAGTAAATTATTCGTTCAGTTGCCAATATTGCGGTAGCCGTAACGGTCAAATTTGTTGCCAGCGGATGATTACGTTCGTGGTTTTGAATCCCGCCTAGGCCACGAATATTTGTATGTTGTTAAGGAGTTAGATACAGCTTACAGCAGTAAAAGTTTTGGAAATATTCAACATTTTTTTCCTCCATTACTGTATATAGTACAATAATGAAAATTGGTAGGTGTAAAATACTGTCCTTCTGTTATATGAAAAAAAAAAAAATATTTTTACGATTTAAAAAAAGTATTTCTATATACTGTATTTTTTTTTTTTTTTTTTCAAAATTCAAAATGTTGGCAGTTCACTGTGCAGTGGTGAAGCGTTTCCCTCATTACTCATAAACTTGTTAACTTCTTCATGTTCTCTCTCTGTTATTTTATTGATGAAACTCATGTTTATAATTTCATGCTCTTTCAACTACATTCCTTAATAAATAATATTTTTTTTTATTTTGTGTTAGAAGAAAATACTGATATTTGACAATTTTTAAAACTGAATTTATTTTTTATCAGACAATCTATCAAAGATAGAGAAGTGATCTTGCATCATATTGTAGATATTACATGCATAAATACACACAAAAATGTCATCACAGAATGTTGGATAGTTTTTGAGTTGTGTGGGAAAAGCTTCATCACTACATAGTGAAATGAATTTTTAAGAAAAAATGTAAATAATTATTTTTAAATGTAAAAATATTTTTTTCATATAGCAGAAGTACAGTGTTTTACACATACCAATTTTCATTATTGTACAAGATACAGTAATAGAAGAAAAAAAATGTTGAATATTTCCAAAATTGTACTGCTGTAAGCTGTACCTAACCCCTTAATGGAACAACCTATGTTGTCTTAGTAGTATCACAGTCTAATATACAGTGACGAAGCTTCAGTGCTAGAAACAATAGACTGTGACGGTACTATTTTGCATTGCCTGTAATGAGGCGATATTAGCGATCCTAGTGGTGAGCAACTATCTAATGTTTGCATATTTACTACGTATTGAGCTTCGCGACTGTATATACTAGACTGTGGTAGTATAACGTTGGAAACAATTTGATAAATCATCGTGTTATGCAATATTTTTAGTCCTGATACGATAGCACTTCTTGGATAATGCGATAATTTTCATTAATCACATCATTCTACTTTGTTTTCCATAGATTTTTTAGTCGACCTGGTTGGCGAGTTGGTACAGCGCTGGCCTTCTATGCCCAAGGTTGCGGGTTCGATCCCGGGCAAGGTCGATGGCATTTAAGTGTGCTTAAATGCGACAGGCTCATGTCAGTAGATTTACTGGCATGTAAAAAAACTCCAGCGGGACAAAATTCCGGCACATCCGGCGACGCTGATATAACCTCTGCAGTTGCGAGCGTCGTTAAATAAAACATAACATTTAACACTTTTAACATAGATTTTTTTTTATTTTAGTTGGTTATTTAACGACGCTGTATGAACTACTAGGTTATTTAGCGTCGATGAGATTGGTGATAGCGAGATGATATTTGGTGAGATGAGGCCGAAGATTCGCCACAGATTACCTTGCATTCATATTACGGTTGGGGAAAACCTCGGAAAAAACCCAACCAGGTAATCAGCCCAAGCGGGGACCGAACCCGCGCCCGAACGCAACTTCAGACCGGCAGGCAAGCGCCTTAACCGATTTTCCATAGAAATAAATTATCACATTAATGGAATACATTTCATTCACTTTAACGGAATATATTAAATTTTATTTTATTCTATTCTGTTTGTCCTCTCTTAAAAAACCTTTTAAATATGTATCGCTTCCCACAAGATTCTCAATGAAGAGTCCGGATTCTTACCAGTCAGCCGTAAGCTAATCAGTTAATCACAATAGTCTATTCGTAGCTTCCGCTGGTGCTTCTTCTGTGCGAGAAGTGTTTGAAAGTTTATTTAATATACTTGTAAAGTTTCGATAGCATTACACTACTATTAATAATGTTCATTTGCGATAATTTTGTGGAAAACCCGAAAATTTTAGACTAATAATTCCAGAACTTTTTGTTTGAAGGTTGGCAACCGACGTCCTGCTGACCTTACGGGAGTTGTGCCGTTTGTGTATGTGTAATGTAGGTTGAGAGAAATTATTCAGAAATAGATTAAAATTCACAAGCTGTAAAGCCATTCATAAATGAATCCATTTAGTTATGGCATAATTAGTATCAGCGAAAGTTGACGCAATGTACATCGGGTAGCAGACGGATCGTTGCATATGCAGTTTTGCTGCAAACCGTCCTGCTCTGCGGTTAGGTAGAGACGCGTAAAGCCTACTTTCGATAAGCGCGCGCAAGCCAGTTGTGAGGCGGCTGTGAATCAGTGCAATTTACTTTTGTCTGTTCTGTTTTGTTGTGCAATGGTTACATATTAATTGTACGAATATGTATACATGTTCAAAACATACATAAAAATAATGAATCATGTAGAAAAACAAGGCACAAATTTAGATGCAAATTTCCTTGTATAGAGAGAGACAATATTAAATTCAGTGTATACGTTTAACAGAACAGGTTCTGTAAATAACCGGAAGAGTCAACACAAACCTAAGTGTGCTTATTCAAGATGATTAATATGAACTGTCTTGGGTAGCAATCGAATGACTCTGAGATGTTTAGCACAGGAGGCAGGATTTCTGAAGCATCTGCACGAATAACAAATTTTCTGAAATTAAGGGCCACTAGGACTGAGTTTTTGCAAAAAAAAAATGATCAAAAAAATACATTTTCGGTTTTTCTGTATGAAAGTATTCCTCGGGCACTTAGGAAGTTCATAATAAGAGTTTTCTTTGCCTGTACGTCTTCTTTGAGGCTCAGGAGCCATTTTTAAACCTATTTTCACAAATTTTCTTCTTTTATGGAACTACTTCATGATGTCCAAAATGCTCCATGCGCATGCAGTTTTCACCAAATTAAATGAAAATATTCGTACGCGTTCATACATAAATTACCTGAGATCTAACGTTGAGAAATGTTCAATATATTAAAAATTACTTATAAATGGTTTTTAGAAAACTCGAAGGTTCATTGCCGCCCTCACATAAGCCCGTCATCGGCCTCTATCCTGAGTAAAATTAATCTAATCGCTATAATCATATCCCATCTTCGTCAAATCCATTTTAATATTATCCTCCCATCTACGTCTCGGACTTCCCAAAGGTCCTTTTCCCTTCGGCCTCCCAACTAACACTCTATATGCATTTCTGGATTCACCCACACGTGCTACGTGCCCTGCCCTTCTCAAACGTCTGGATTTAGTGTCAGGTGAGGAATATAATGCGTGGAGTTCTGCGTTGTGTAACTTTCTCCATTATCCTGTAACTTCATCTCTGTCAGCCCCAAATATTTTCGTAAGCATCTTATTCTCAAACAATTTTAAAATTTTAAAAATTAGGAGCTAAAAAATTTATGTTAATAAAAAATGTGAGTAAATAAATTTCTGGTTTTCAGAAATATATTACGCCTAAACTAGCCTAGATATCTTTAATTTCTCTACGTTAAAATATTGCCCGTACGAGAAAAATGTGAATTTGCTGTAATGCGCATGGAACATTTTGATTATATAATTAATGTGCATAATTAAAACGAAACTAGCAGTCCTACTGAAATGGAAAATTTGCACACATCTTATTTCTAATGCATTTAATAAACAGTTCAAAATGAAAGAAATCGGATTAAAATAGTAAACATTTCAGAACTCAGTTCTAGTATCCCTTAAAAGCCGTACGTAATAAATCGCTGTAATAACTGAGAAAATAGGAAACATTTTCAGCAACTACTTTAATAAGGATGAGTACCAAATTCTGTTATTTAATATGACTGTACCTAACTTTGGAACCTGTGAAGTCGAGCGACTGAGGTATTAACGTGAGGATCTGACCGCTTTCTATAGTTCATGGCGTCATTAGTAAATTACTTAATCTAATTGTTAGTTCATTCCTTACCTACCTATTTAATTAACTGGTTGGTTAGGTATGTAGTTATTTACTCAATTATCCCTACTAGTTTAGTTGTATAGTTCTTTACTTTGCCAGTTACAAAGTTATAGATTGACAAATCGAACTGAAACCCTGACCGAGTTACTACGTGAGCGCTGGCTGTCTTGGGGAGGAGCAAGTGAGAAAGCACGGGGGAAAGGGAGAGAGCACTATGCACTATGTACTTGCAGGTCCACTCACAGTTTGTCAAACCTGCTAACAAAAGCATTAAAAGGTTGACTAGTTGCCTGCAATGCTAGCATAATGGAACCTTCCTAGCCGACAGTCGAGGCAAAAATGAAGAATCCGTTATTGTGGTAATACTGGAGAGTGGTTCTTCTATTGGTCGCGATGCCCACACACACCCTCTCAGATATTTACGTGGTGATTGGTGACTGAATGACGAGGAGCGAGGGAGAGAGAAGAAAGAAAGAGAGAGATTCCAGAAGTTGGCGTGTTTTACGGGGTTTCACTTGAAGTTGTCAAACTATACTTCTGTCTAACGTGGAAAAGGAGAACAAATTAACAGTTTTATACTGCACTTTGCCTTAAGAAAAACGGATCAGAAATTCCGGTGCGAAGTTGCCGTTTTGCACTTACCTGTATGTTGAGATTTTGGTCGGTAATGTGGACGACGTCGCCGCACTTATCGAGGGCGACGTACACAGCTTGGGCTGTAGCCAACTGTAGGCGGGGCTGAACATCGCTTAGGTATAACTGCAGTAGTTCATTCATGCATTGTGATAAGCTACTCGTCTCCATACAAACCTGTAACAATGACAAGTTTCTAACTAGAAGTAGGAATTTCACGCTATCACTGTATATAATGAACATATACATATTGTTGAAATTTACTGAGAGGAACTTTTAAGAACTTTTTTTTTTTCATATGATCAGTTTCGTTTCAGCATACTTATAACATTCTACATTCAATAAATATGAAGTAGACAACAAGTCTATTTAAATATTTTGGCATATTAGTTGCAATATCAAGGATCAATATTACGTCCCCTACTTTTTCTAGTATTTATAAATGATCTTGCCCCACTAATAAAAGATGTAGGTCATCCCATGTTATTTGCAGATGACACAAGTATAGTAATTACAGCCACTAACTCCAACACATTCCAATCTTCAATAGAGGAAATTCTCTTCAAAATATGTGACTGCTTCTCAGTCAATAAATTAGTATTAAATTGTAACAAAACTAACATAATTCAATTCATATCCTGTGCAAATTCAACCTCGCAAATTTTTAGCGCAATAATTAACAATAGATCCCCATTAGAAACAGCAACAACCAAATTTCTTGGCTTAAAAATCGATAATGTGTTAAACTGGAAAAATCATATTAAAGAAATTAACCCCAAGCTAAATTCAGCTTGTTTTGCTATTAGATCTATGCAAAAGATAGTAAATATCAATATCTTAAAAACAATATGCTTTGCATACTTCCACTCGATAATGAGTTTAGGAATAATATTCTGGGGAAATCCCACAGATAGTAGTAACAGTATATTTCTATTACAAAAAAGAGTAATTAGAATAATGGTAGGTGCCAAATCTAGGGAATCGTGTAGGACTATTTTAAAAAACTACAAATAATGCCCATGGTTTGTCAGTATATATTTTCATTAATAATCTTCCTCGTATGTAATCGTGAAAACTTTGTAACTAATTCAACAGTTCATAGCATAAATACACGTCAAAAATGACTTTCATACTCCATCGGCAAGTCTATCGTGCTATCAAAAAGGAGTGCGTTATATGGCAGTAAAAATGTTTAATAGCCTCCATATCGATATAAAAAATGAAACTCAAAACATAAGATTATTTAGGGCCAAATTAAAGAAGTACCTAATTTCTCATGCCTTCTATTCTGTAGGTGAATTCATGACATTCACTAACACTTCATGAAATTGAACTAAAACTTTGTGTTGTATTAGTAGACTATATTGTAAATCACGTCTGTATATATTTCATCTAGACTGCGACTATAAATTAAGACTTTATAATAGTATTAAGTTTTTTTTACTTGTTCCATATTCTAGCTGTAAAGCAATGTATGAATACCATGGAATGTTAATAAATACAATACAATACAATATAAAATCTAAATGTTTCTATCGTAACCGAGTGAAGTGGCTCTGTAGTAACGCACTTCGGGAGATCCCCGCTTCAAATCCATGGCGGGCCAATCAGACTGAGATTTCATATCGTTTAGTCACAAAGGCAAATGTCGGATTGGAAAAGTATGTAACATGATTCATGGCCGCCTTAATCACCTTATGATAATCATTAATAAAATATAAATCATGACCTTCACGCTCTTCCTCCAAGCGTTCAATAGGAATATAATTTCTATTTTTCGTAACCGGTTGTGCACGACTCTAATTGCTACGCACTGTGTAGCTTTGGATCAAGACTTCTGACGTCACTTCCGACTTTTTAGACAACTATTTACTACTTCACTTCAGTTGAAAATGTAGCTTTGTGACATGGCCTTAATTGTATAACGGAGAGAATACAACTGAAATTGACATTTGAATTGCTTTCGCGTTTGTCATTATTACTAAAAGAAATCAGGCCTCTAACGGTAGTAATAATAATAATAATGATAATAATAATAATAATAATAATAATGATAATAATAATAATAGAAAAACTATCTACTATAATTGCTGACATATTATTTTGTAAAATAGTCTACACCGTTATGCACGGAGAGATAAATGGACAAAGAATTATTATTTTTCATAGTATTCCTGGAACGTGAAAGATTATGTGACCAAGACGTCAGACGGTTTAATAAGCATGCTCTAAGCCAGTGAGGTGAAAATGTATTTTTATCAAGAAATATTTAAAAGGTCTGAAAGCTTTCAACCCTAAAAAAATGGACCAAATCCGTAAGTTTTATCCATGTAGAAATCAGTTCTTGAATTTTACATTAGAAGTCGTCTGACTTCATCGTCCAACGTTTCGTTCTAAGGAAAGCTGTTAACACTCGTTAAGAAGCTTACAGATTTATGTTTTAGTCTCTATAGGAGGGTTATCATCCATACATTATGAGCAAGGCAATGCAGTGCATTTTAACTTTAACAGATCCGACGTCACCTTGTGTTTACGGTTCGCAACCTATAACACTTGCACAGTGAGAGGTTCAAATAATCAGCAAGAAGAAGATGACACATTGTCTCATACGTTTTACGCATTTGTAATACTGATATTCGTTGTCATATTTCACTTAGTTGATTATTTGACGACGCTGTATGAACTACTATGTTATTTAGCAGCAATGGAATGTTGATACCGGGTGGAAATGGTGAGTTGATGCAGAGTATTCGCCATGGGACTACAAGATATTCGCTTTACAGTTAGGGTAAACCTTGGAAAAAATAAACAAGTAATTAGGTGAAACCCAAGCCGAGGAGCAGCTCTAGAACAGTAAGCAAACACGTTACCGTCTGAGCTATACTGGTTGTCACGTTATCGATCATATTCTTCTCTGCAGGTTACTTTTTTCAACGAAGTTTACAAGGAATATGAAAATGAAAATTTTTACCATGGCTTAAGTAAGAAGATAAGATTATATTTTATGAATTGCACATGAAAGTAATAGTTTTAATCCCAGAAATTAAAATATTTGGCTTCCATTTCGAGTTATACAGTTTAGGTATACGAAAGTGTTAATTTTTAAGAAATTTAAGCAATACAGTCCTTCTTTTCGTAAGGACAATTCACTAATGAAGAAAGTTGGTAATTAAAATGCTAGTTTTTCAATTAATGCCATTAATTGTGATTGAATCTACTCAATTGAAGTACTTAGGAATTATTATTGCTCAACATTTGGGATAAAGATGTTTCTTCTTTATGTAATAGACTTCGTAAGCAATTTATAAGTTTGAATAATTTCAAGGGAAAAATTGTTCCGGGCCTGGTATCGATGCCGGGGCCTCTGGTTGAACATACCAGCGCTCCACCAACTGAGCTACCCAGGAACTCCACTTGACACCGTCTCAATCTTTCTCCTTATATCCACACAACTCGAGTGGGTTGACAAGACGCCAGAGACCCACATCGATTGCACACAAACTTTGTGTGACTTGGAATTGTGGTTTTCTGTTAATGTACCTGGAGTAATATATATATATATATATATATATATATATATATATATATATATATATATATATATATATATATATATATAATGCAAGTCTAGTTTTTCAGGTAAAGCTCTCTGTTGGGTTTTTTTTTCCGTGGTCTTCCCCAAACGTAAGGCGAATGTCAGGTAATCTAAGACGAATTTCAATCACCGGCGTATCTCAGTCGATTAAGGCACTTGCCTGCCGGTCTGAAGTTGCGCTCGGGCGCGGGTTTGATCCCCGCTTGGGCTGATTACCTGTTTGGGTTTTTTCCGAGGTTTTTCCCAATCGTAAGGTGAATGCCGGGTAATCTATGGAGAATCCTCGGCCTCATCTCGCCAAATAACATATCGCTATCATCAATCTCATCGACGCTACATAACCTCGTAGTTGATACAGCGTCGTTAAGTGACAAACTAAAAAAAAAGACGAATTTCCGGCCTCTTCTCGTCAAATACTATCTCGCTATCACCAATTCCATCGACGCTAAATAACCTACTAGTTGATACAGCGTCGTTAAATGACCAACTAAAAAAAAGACGAATTTCCGGCCTCTTCTCGTCAAATACTATCTCGCTATCACTCATTCAATCGACGCTAAATAACCTAGTAGTTGATACAGCGTCGTTAAATAACCAACTAAAAAAACAAGTGACTGAAGTCCAGGCAGGCCTAATCCTTCATCAAAGAGAGCAACCCACTAATGGTGTCTTTTGCAGTTTTCAAATTAGTCCATAGCAGGGGGAGAATTCTAGCCATTCGAGACTTGTACAGAAAAGTAACATTTTTAGAGAAAAAAATTATAGTCTCCTCAACGACTAGAATTGAATCTAGTAAAAAAATAATTGCTTCTAGAAATCGTTATGCACCAATTCTTTGTCTTGAAACTTCGCAATTCGATGCCTGCAATGTGTAAGAAAGGGCGATTAAAAAGGGGAGAGTCGGGTAGTATCGGACATCGGGTAATATGGGACAGCGCCTTTCTTTCATCTACCACCATACGGTAGTACCTGAATGACATGGTTACGTTTCTCTATGCGACATCACAGAAACGTAACCATGTCAATCAGGTATTATCATTGTGTGGTAAATGAAAGAAACTCACTGTCCGATATTACCCGACGTCCGATACTACCCGACTCTCCCCTAAATAGATCTATATATTCATACGCGTAGTGAAATGCATACAAGCCTTTAAAACAAAACAAAATATCCGAATATAAGCTCCAGAATGTTATTTACATGCAAATAATCCAGGAATAGTAACGTGGTGAACTTGATACAAATAATTATGTTCATTCATGTGGAAATTATTAGAACAAATTTACAGACAAACGAAAAAACAGATATCGGTTACAATAACATTATTTTTAATGGCAAAACTGCAGTCTAATACATGTGTTACCAGGAACGGATTGGAGATTCAGTCTATCTCTTACACTGTATTAAGTTCAATCTAGTAGGCATTTCAATACATTTGGAAGGAAGGTCCAGCACAAAACAGTATAGGTCAACACTTCGTCAGAAAGTTTTACAATACTGTATTTGCGATGATTGTCCGTGTGCATTTATATTTCAAGTTAGAGAAGCCGACAAATCTACTACGCCAGGTGCCGCCGTTGCCCCCATTTCGGGGAAATTACGCAATTAACAGAAATCGATTTAGCCAACGCACCCGGTTTTCAAATCCGGTTGACCTCTCTGAGTTTTGTGAGAAACAATTACGCTAAACTTTTACCTTTGTTAGTCACATCATTTTCGTTGGCTTGCTGTCCGACATTCTGAAAATTTCTAAGCAGCTCTACACCAGTTTCAAACACATTAAATATTTTACTATCATAAAAATACTTGTTTATATAAAAGCGAAAAGCTTATCACACAATTTGTAAGCCAAGAAACATTCTAGTCTATTTTCACGAACAGACAGAAATATGTTGTACGAATACTTATATTAAATCGTACACCGTATCTCATATACAGTATATCATATCATATCATATCATATCATATCATATCATATCATATCATATCATATATCATATCACATCACATCACATCACATCATAGCCACTGGTGTAGCTCAGTTGGCTAACGCGCTTGCCTGTGTATTCGGAATTGCGATCGGGCGCGGGTTCGATTATCTGGTTGGGTTTTTTCCGAGGTTTTTCCCAACAGTAAGGCAAATTCAGGTAATCTACGGCGAATCCTCGGCCTCAACACGCCAAATACCATCTCGCTGTCACCACTGAAATCGACGCTAAATAGTCTAACCTAGTAGTCGATACAGCGTTATTAAATCAAGTAAAAAAAGAACATCACACATCACATAGCACCATACAGAACATCCCATTACCCGGAAAGGCGAACTTCCGACTTGGCCTTGTAGGTCAGTGCGCTGCAGTCGACCAGTGTCCGTTTATGTTACGATACGATGACGTCACAGCGTTGTTGCGAATTCGATTATGCGCTATGTTCAAAATATACAGAGATGAACCTTTCTGGAGGGAAATGAAAAATAGGTTGCAGCCGCCAAATTACTCTTCAAGGAACGACCACTCATATAAATTGAGGGAAAGAAAACAGAGGACGGACACTGGAAAGTTTTCTTTTCTCAATCGTACTATCAGGGACTGGAATGCTTTACCTGCAGACTTACTAAAGGCTTTACCAGTAACCAAAAATATATTTTAAAATAGTTTAAGGACTTTACTAATAGACGGTAGTATTGAAGAGTTCGCGGGAAAAATGATGAATGTCACATTTCTGTTAAGGATTAGATAATAATCTAATTGAGTCTATAACTGCAAGATGTAGTGCTGTTTCTATAGAAAATAAAGGAAAGGATTACTGTATTCGTGGTGATAATTCTCCTTTTTACCATTTTTCATAAGAACAACATTACATTTCGCAGTGATCCATTGAATTAGATAATGACATCAACCTTAAGAAAACTGTGACATTCATCGTTTTTCCCCTCGAACTCTTCATTATACACACTATTTAAAGGCTGTAATTCATATTTTGTTATTTGAAGTGTTGTATCAGTGAAGAAGTGTGTTGTGTCAGTGAAGTGTGTTGTGTAAGTGAAGTGTGTTTGTGTCAGTGAAGTTTAAGGGCCGTATTCATATACATTTTTAGCGCGGGCTTCCGGTGGATGATCAGTGTTTTTCGTATTCATAAACCAGTGTTAACAATAGGATATGATTTTAATTCTGTACTAGTAACCAGTGGATAGCCGGGGCTAGCTTAGTACGCTCGTAGCGCGTGCTACGAAATGTCTATGAATAGCACCCTTATAGTTTATAGTGGCAGTGCAAAGTATTTGAACAGTGAAATTTTTTTGAAGTGTTAGTGAAATCGGGATAGATAGAATCAGTGAATTGTGTCGTAGTTCCAGTGCAGTGAGTGAGTTGTCAGCGAAATGATTGTCGTGTTGAAAGATACTTGTGCAGGTATGAACATATCATACTCATAAGTTTTAGTTCGAACTTAGGGTTAAGATGCAAATTACATTTACTTTAAATGTAGTAAGTTGCCAGCGAAATGATTGTAATGCTGAAAGGTACTTGTGCAGGTATGAACATATCATACTCATGGGTTTTAGTTCGAACTTAGGGTTAAGATACAAATTAGATTTACTTTAAATGTTATTTTAAGTGATCGTGCTTCATTTAATTTAGGATGCTTCCTATTATTATTATTATTATTATTATTATTATTATTATTATTATTATTATTATTATTATTATTATTATTATTTATTATTATTATTATTAGTATTATTATTAATTGTATTCTATTAATTGTGTTTATTATTAATTGTCATTATTGAGTGTAATTAGTTACCACTGCCACCGGGTATATACCCATTTGCAGTGAGAATAAATACATCTGCCGCGTCAGAAGTTCGCTTTGTCGGGTAGTAGGCCTATATAAAACATCACTTCACATGATACGATACATAACATCTGATCATATCACACATCACTTCACATAATACATCACATCAGGTGGCCTGGGTGACATTTGTGAATCCGATGCTAACAGGTGGGCCATCCTGTCTCAGTCCCTGATAAAACCAGGTCCCATCCGCACATGGGTAGCCTGATAAGTCCCAGCGGCCCAAAGCCCTTTCTATATCAGCATCGGAAACTCGTATTACTTCCAGGACTTCACCACATCCTATTTTTTAATACCGGTATCGCAGATGATAAGACGAAATCAGGAGAAGGTGGAGGGTGTTGGTGGATTCAAAGACGAAAACAGGGGTAATCCGAGAAAAACCCTCTGCAACGTTTATTTTGTCCACAAACTCCATTACGGCCTGACCGAGAATCGAATCCTGACTGGATGGAGGACCAGTGCGCTCGCACTTGAGCCACAGAGGCGGCTTTTCAAGTAGGACTAAGTGTTTTTAAGGAAGATGTTTAATACACGGTATTTCAAAATTATGTTAACAATTCCATATTAAGTAAGTATTATTAATAAATAAACATGGTAAACGTCATTTGACAGTTAAATTCTCAAATTTCAAAGTTTCGGAAAACGTTCCTATTATTTCTGTTGCAATGGGAGATATTGTTGAAAAATGGAAACTCCACAACATAAATCATTTTACGTTCTGCAGCTTGCGAAAACAAATTTAGTAACAATAGTACAAAGGTTATTTCGTAGACATTTCCGAATTGACCATGTATAACATAGTTGGATTGGATGTGCTACCACTGCTGATATGGCCTATCGCCCTTGGCCTCCCAGGTCACCAGACTTGACATTTTGGGGCTTAATTTCTTAGGAGATATGTGAAGAATGCAGTTTATGTGTCACTTCTACCTAGAGGCCTTGAAGGAGTTCAAGCCAGGAGTAAAACATCGGGTCATTGCTGCGACTACATCCATAAACAGAGATATTTTGAAGAGAGTGTGACAAGAATTTGACTATCGTGTTGTTGTATGCAGTGTAACGAGGAGTTCTCACAGTGAGTGTTTAGAATGTATCTATGAAAACTTTGAGAGTTTCTTAAATAAAATGTATGCACCAAGTTACTGTACCATTAATACTTAATAATAAACATATCAAAGTGTTACTATAATTTTACAACACTCTGCATAATTATGTAGAGTATTATTTGATATTTTAATTGTTTATATGATATCAGTAACAGCTGATCTTTTACATAATTACGTTTCTTCCGTAATTTTACTGAAAAAAGGAACGACCTTAGTCATATTTTCTTACTTATTTCTTTCTTTTGGGGCTAAAACTATATTGCATGGTTTGAAGACCGTTTTCAGAATGTAAAAGATATAAGTTAACTATAACAATCCATAAATTATACCATGAACAGCCAATAATGCGTATAATGAAGAAGTGAAACCCATGGTTTGGTCCAGGAATTACATCCCGGGAAACGTGTTCCGACATTGTATTAGGTCTTTGCTTCGAATCTCACTTGGATTGGTTAGCAGATCGCGCTTTCTCCGAAGGTTTTTTAAAGTGCGATGCCAACAGATCAATCTTCGGACTCATCTCGATAAAATATAATTTCGCTACCACCAAATTTATCCACGTTAAATCACCTCGCAGTTGAATAACCAATTTAATACGACAAATTGAAATAAAAATGTTTTATACTAATTACACAGTAGTGACATCTTGATTATGTATAAATGAAATGTCCCATAGGCTCGAAAAGTAAAGCAAAGCAAACATCCAATTAGAAGCTAGATACAGTCCTGGTCAGTTGTCTGCATATTCATCAACATTAGCTTGAGTGCAAAGTAATTCATTCATAAACACATTGTTTAATTCCATTTCGGGCATCGCGTGTGCACTTGCATTAGCTGTATGATCATAAATAGTCTCTACCTCCATTATGTATTAAAGTGAGATTCCAATCGCAGCTGCCATTCTTGCCGGCAAACCTACGAATTCAGACACACCCTTGTTCATGATCCGTATTATAGTCTCGGCATTTCTGTCTCCTGTAACTAGTGGATGCCAGCCGTTGTGTACGAAATATGAACTTAATAATATGAATTTCGATACAGAAACTAGAAACAACACCGTTGGAATAGCTCAGATTGGCTTTTCGAGGATCGAAACCTGAACGGACTTTTGCTAATATTGGCCCATTGTGCGATGTATAGAATTATACAGGAGGGATAATAAATATTCAGGGGGTTGTAGTATCTACCATTCTGAATTTAAAAGTTCATATAAACATGTGTCCAATTTTTAATGGCTGTGGAAATATAGCTGTTTGAATGTTACACATAACAAGCGTTGCAAATGGAAAAGGAAAGAAAAATAACTTAATGATTACATTTATTCCTAATTTACATGGTATCAGTACATTTCAACAATTGAATGCTCTTTTCTGCTCAGTTGACAACAGTAATTGTACGTTTTTTCTTCACAGCCAATAATTCCCAATGAATTTCTTACCCAATTTATCTATCCAAAAATCTAATTTCAATTTTTGACGTTAAATGTAACAACCAGAGTGCTGCATTGGAGTTAAATCGCTCGCTTGAACTCAGTCGAGTGCCGCACCCTCGAGTAAGATACGATCGGTCGTGATACGCTTGTAATAAATAGAAGCACAGTACAAGGTCATCTCACCGATATGTTTTATCTTGTATGGAAGGCGACAGATAAGATACACATATGTTTTGCTCACACGGTAAAAATAAGGCTTTATTTTCTGCGTTTATGACAAACGTTTAATGGAACAGTCAATGGAATGTACCAAAAGAGGAACATGAAGTTATAAATAAAATAGTACGAAAAACTTCGATATACAGTTATTATTTCTAATTAATAATTATTCAATATTTGATTTACCACACACACACACACACACACACACATATATATATATATATATATATATATATATATATATATATATATATAATGATAGGTCCATACATAGTCTGCCGCCTATATACTGCGACAATGTAGAAAAGTTTTACAAAATATTATTAATATAGCAGTAGATTAATAACAATATTAGTACAGAGATAACGTCACAGAAAATATAATAAAACGAATAATCATGGTGCACAACTGTTACAGACGCAAAGATTGATACACTAATTATTAGAGATTATTATTATTATTATTATTATTATTATTATTATTATTATTATTATTATTACTAGAAAACTTGATACAGTTCTTGTATTATCGTGATTGTGTTCTCCGTTTATAATAATTACATTTACATCCAACAACATCTATCAGATGTGGCAAAAACAAAATCACTCTTGTGTGGAAAAAAAAAAAAAAAAAAAACATTTACCTACAGCATTTATATTACATTTTAAAGCAAGTTTTGTAGTTGTACTATGGAGAGGTTAGTTAAACACTGCAAAGTTTTGAAATGATAAACATCTATGATGTTACTACACAGTTCTTCACTGTAACAAGAACGAATGCCTAACGCTCGGCTTATACCGTTCGAGGATTTATCGCTCGTGACAATTTTACCCATCATGCATGTGCGCTACCTATCGGATTATGCTATGAACTACTTGGCGCTCGAGCGAAAACGTCCGATGCAGACCTCTGGTAACAACAGTGCAATCAAAATCTAATTTCATTTTTTGCAGCAACAGTGCAATCAGTGTAACCATGTTAATGTATAACATATAAATATTTTGTAGTTAAATTTATAATGATCATATAAACATTTTGTTGTGAAATGTCAAATGAAGCAGTGATTATAATCTCTGCAAGGAATGGTAAAAAAGCTTGCATTAAAAGGAGAGTTGAATAATCGAAGAAATACTAAAGGAGAGAAAGATTATTGGGTTTGTGAAAGAAAACCCGAGTATACTGCAACTGCTACTAGAAGCATTAGAAATGTAATCGAAGAATTGAAAGAAGGTCAACATGCACTTGCACCGAAAGTAGAAAAAGTACAAGCATGGATTATTGTAAATAGAATGAAAAGAACGGAAGGTGAACATCCTGAAATTACCCCTTCTCAGTTGTTGCGTACTGAGCTGCATGGAGCTCCGTCCGAGATACTGAACCATATCCCCAGAAAGAGAGATTTTAAAAATAAATATTAGGCGTGAACGGATGAGAAACTAATTAACAGATCCCAGGTCTGTTGAAGAGCTTCAAGATATCTCAGAACGTTATAAACGGACATAAGTAATGATCAGTTTCTACTGTAAGCTTATGATAGTTATGTTATAACCACGCTTCGAGACTTCGGACCCGATAGAGCAGTTCAGTGGGAAATCCGCATAACGGCGTACTGAGTATAGTGGTAAAGCGTACAGTGGGTGGGGAGTACTGTAGAATGAATGCCAACAAATACGCAAAGGAAAACGTTCTGGATTTGAAGGTTCTGACGAATAATTTGATTTTCATACAAATCTATTTTCAAACTGTGTCTGAAATTATTACACGGTTAGAAAAGTCAGAGCAAGAGATGCCGGAAGCCCTCAAATTAGTTGAGGAAATGACACAGAGAATTAATGAGAAACCAAGTACACCGGTTACTGAACGTGTAAAATAGAAGTGGAAATCAATTTTATGTAAAAATAACGGATATGGATCACTGTGTAATATAAACAGCAAATTAGTGGACATAGAGTCACCCGAGAATAAAGGACTGTCTCTTAGAGACTGTAATGATGTTAGGATTTTTCCTTTTGCTCCTACCACGTCATGCGACGTAGAGCGCAGCTTTTCACAGTACAAACTGTGTTTGGCAGATAACCGAAAAAGATTTACGTTTGAGACACTGAAAATGTATCTTGCAGTACATTGCAATTCGGTGCTGCACTTCCTAAAGACGACCAATAGGATAAATGAAGAAATTAAAATTGCTACATGTTTATTTCTACCATTAACACTGTGTATAATTAAACACAAATGCTTATAAAAGACAGGAGAATAAATGCTTTTCACATTCTTTTGACACTGTCATTGTGTAATGTATATTTACTTTCAGAATGTACTTGTGTGTTTCCCCATACTACCGTACTCTACTCTAAATAGCAATGTTGTTACCTCAACACATCTCTACCTTTCACTACCTGCAGCGAGTCAACAACCTATTGTAAATTTATTTCAACTCAACAACAATGTAACTTGATTATCTCAACAATAGGATTTGCTCTCCACACAGAAACACAGTATTCGTTAGTGCACTCCACTGACGACAATGACAATTTACTTGGACTATTACGAACAACAATGAACTGTTAATCTAAACTAATATTTACAAAGCACTATTTACAACACAGAACGGTCAGTTCTCAGTTCACAGTTCTTCTAGCTCAGTCACTCGAGTTCACAGTATCTCGAACCACAGACCTTCAGAGACAGTCCACCGTACTCGAACTCAGGTCCCTCCAACTGCGGTCCACTGCACTCGAACTCAGGCCTTCGGATGCTGACACAGTTGCGGACGCACACTCTAGTCGAACTCCGGTACACAAGACTGGCTTCCTCGCTCTGGCTTACTCACTGAATGGCTGAATAAACTGAAAACTGAAACTGCTCAAGTTCGCTCGCGTTTCTTCTTTTATAGCTGAACTATCGTTGCGAGAAAGTACGAGTTCTGGATAGTTCGCGATATTTCGACGCGTGTGTCCATTCTCGAATCATCTCGCACGCTGCTGCTCCCCTCCTTCACCGCGCGTAGCCATGCCCCAGGAGGCAGATGCGCGCGCAACCCGCCCAAAACAAGGCCGACTTAGCCTCTCCTCCGTCGGTCGTGAGATCGAATCTCACGTGGGCGTCACACTATAGTACATGCACAGTAAACTTATTTTATCGGGTCCTAAGTCTCGAAGCCTGGTTATAACCAACGAGAAAATGAAGAAGAGCATTCCGATTGAGTTATAGTGTTCGGCACAAAAAGGAATTTGGACTTGCTGATAAGATCGGATACATGGTACGTAGATGGACCAACTATTTTTAAGCGAATTTTTGTTATTTTAGGAACCATTACAACAGCTAATGATGTTTCAAAAGTAGCGTTTCCATTCATATTTGCTCTATTATCAGGGAAGACAGAAGCACTCTACTTTCAAGTATTTGAAGCTGTCTGGGAAAAACCGGAGCATCTACAGCTACAGTTTACACCTCCGACAAGAATAATGTCTGATTTCGAAGTAGGGATAATAACTGCACTAAGAACATTCCCTGAAACAAATGTGCCCTGCGTTGTGACGTCACATATACTTTGAATCAGGCAACTTCATTCCAGTTTATAGGTAGCTGGAATACGGAGACTAATTATTATTACTATTATTATTATTATTATTATTATTATTATTATTATTATCATCATCATCATTACAAAATATTTCACGATATAAGAAGACACATTATTGTTAATTTTTCATTCTAATTAAAAGACATGGCACTGCCCAGAGAAAGTGGCTTCAGCCAACAATAAGACTTTCAATTATTGGTACTACTATTTCTGAACAAAATTCCACACAAATAAACGGTGGTGGGCAGAACGATTTTAATTTCATCAGACGGTGAAATTCACAAGAACTATGGTGAAAGCTTCAATTAAAATTCATTTTAATTAATAACAATCCTCTGTCAGATATAAAGTGTCTCATTAAATACCCGTACATTTTGCATTTCACATAATTCGAATGTAATAAATAAATGCGAATATCATTTCAGTTCACATAATTAAAAATACTTAATTAACATACAATTATTCAGCTTCGTATGATTCGTTTTACTACAGAAACAAATAAAGCAATACAGGCGACTAAAAAGTTCATTTAAGCGTAATGAATGGCATCTATTTCCATGTGAAGTAACATTCAGTTGTTGCATGCGGAATATCCATTTAGGACAAAAGAAATGCGCATCTCTTTTACTCTGTCTGCACGATTGTAAAATTCACTCAAAAGCAAATAAAGGACAGTTCAGAACGATTGAAAGTGTTTGGCAGCTTTTGTCTGTTATCGTCCCACATACAAACTGCTTTCATTAGGAGTGAAACAGTGAAAATTTTGCACCTGAAAAGAAATGTACACAACACAATGTCTGAATCCAGAATCCGCACGTTATCTGCGTAACCATGGTCAGAAAAAGCAATTGTGTTTTGATTTAACGGCTATATCAATGTAGAGCCATTCAGTTTTAGAGCTGCTGTATCCATGCAATGAAAGGAGTCGTAGATCTGAGCACCGCTTAACCCATAAACCTTTTTATTTCATTGGAAAACACGTCAACCTAAATCGAGTTTGTAACGATTCCGTTCGGTTTGCAAACAGTGTTCCAATGTTGTAAAGTTCTTAACTGTCTTTATCGCTTCTCCGATTTGAGACCATTCCAGATGTGTGAGCTGCACAGAATAATGAAACTTCGTCATGTTATCAGACAATTCAACTTCGGAATACTAAGAATCGTTTAAAGTAAAATAAACCCAGTTTGCACATAAGATTGAATTCAATTTGACAATTTCAGACTTGAAATCATTTTGAGAGTTGATATCAGATAAGATGAAATTTATATTAAATTGCTGTTGTGTAGTTTCGGTCTACAACATAACGATCTATGTTAATACAGAATTAATTTTCAGTTTTATTACATTGCAAAGTTATACTGTATCTCCATAAATATTTTCGACTTATTTAAAAAGTCATCTTCAAGTGGAGAACACAATAAATGACACATAGAACACATGAGATATACAGTGAGAGAACATTTATGCATATTATAAAGTTGAACATGTATAAAAACATTATAAAATTATATGTGAGTACTAGAATGGTTCTGGGTCATTTTGACATGCAATAAATAACATTTAATAAAACTTGTAATACTATGTTAATATTAGTCTTATAATGACTATTACACTTTTACTACGTCACACTACTTTCGACCAATAAAACGGCACGAAAGGACGTCTTTCAACCAATCATGGCTGCTTATCGCACAATTTTATCGAGTCCCTAGCATTTGTTTAATTTTATCGCGTCCCTAGCATTTGTTTATTTTTATCACTACCCTAGCATTTGTTTCTTTGTTTGCCAACATTTCAAACTGCACTGGTCTGGCCGCCAAAAAAAAAAAAAAAACAGAAAATTACAAACCACTCCAGTCGATGCACATCACTTTCAAATATGACTCGCATTTTGGCATTCAAGAGCAAGAATTAATAAAGATCACTGGTCATATATGAAGAGCACCATTCGGAAATCCTGAATAAGTTGAGTAATACACCATGTACTCCAACGAGTTCACTTCTTTTATGCACACGTCCAATATAACATCAACTGAACCACCAACCACCAAAACATTCAAATCTGAAAATTGTACTTTCAATAATTGTTTCTTTTAAAATTATCCATGTTTATTTTTATTTCATCATCGTTAATTAAAACGTTTCTTGTTTATTTCATCATCCCTAATTAAAACTTTTCTAACACTTGTTTATATTATTTAGGTTATGTTTGTTATAGCTTCTGCTATATATTATGGATAGTCACGTATCAGAGATTGTTTAATACTAAGATTTATTGAAAATCATCTGTCAAGTGACGTTGATTACTGGGATCCGGATGATTGAAATGGTATGCAAATGTTTTAATAAAAATGAAACTGAATCAACAAAGCCTTCTTGACTAGTAACAGTCCACAGAGTTCAATGATGATTCCATAGTTGGAACAACTGATACCGGTAACAAGAAAACATCATCATAAAACACTACTGCCATCTAGCGTAATGTTGAGATGGTACAATAATACATTTGAAGACAGTTGTATTTTCGTAAGCCAATTAATATTTTATTGTACACTTTGTTACTTCTAATCTTTATATAGCCTACTTTCTTCTAATCGTGTAATAGTCAATTAAATCCCATTCGAGTTTTGATTTTCTTTAGATAAATCAAAACCTCTAGTGAGAATACTGTTGATAACCACACTTTAATTGAGTCTGCAAATATGTAGCACTCTACTATACTAAAGTAATAGTATCTCTAGCGGGTATTTACTGATATTTTTAAATTTTTAAATATTTCAAATTTCAAATATATGCATACAACATGACTTAAATTGGTCATTTAATAGTTGTAGACTCAATTAAAGCGTGGTTATCATTATAAGATTATAAGGTACATATACAATAGGACTAAATTTAAATTTGCTCTCTTCCATTTCAAGGAAAACTTCTTAATGCTACATAATTTTGACATGGTGGAAAACACATTTAAAAGCAATGAATGTCACAATACAATATAAATTGGAAATCATTTCAGTTAATTATTGAAAATTAAATATTAAAATGCCATACATAGGCTTACAACCATGAGCAATCCAATAACATTTGTTTATAATAAAATAAAATAATAATAATTAATTTCTGAATGTAAATAAATAAAAATAGGAAAATGAACAATCGCCACCGGCGTAGCTCAGTCAGCTAAGGCGCTTGCCTGCCGACCCGGAGTTGCGCTTGAGCGTGGGTTCGATTCCCGCATGGACTGATTATCTGGTTCAGTTTTTTCCGAGTTTTCCTCAACTGTAAAACAAATGTCAGGTAATCTATGGCGAATCCTCGGCCACATCTCGCCAAATATCATTTCGCTATCACCAACCCCATCGACACTAAATAACCTAGTAGTTGATACAACGTCATTAAATAACTGAGTAAAAAACTAATAAATCTAATTTTAGTTCTTTGTTGAAATTCAAAAACTGTAGGCCTGTTGGAACACCAGCTATAGGTTACTATAACGAGCATCTCGAAAAAGGCTAAGCTAATAATAATTATTAGGCCTATTTCTAACAAAATCACTTTCAGAAAAACTTTAACACACACAAATAAAAAAATAAAAATTGCGATTAAAATCATGATAATATAAATAACAATTTAAAAATTGTTATAAATAAGATACAATAAAATAATTTGGAGGCAGGCAAACATAGACATGAATAATCCACGACCGACTCAAAAGCCATCACTTCAAACCTACTTTCGTAACAACGCAGTTTCTTTCTGGACATGGGAAATTTGGAACTTACTTCGACAGATTCAACATTCCAGCAGACATCGACTCTACATGCTCCTGCCGCGAAGACCTTCACAGCGTGAAACACCTTCTATTTGACTGTCCTATTATTGAAGCAAAGAGATTTCAAATAAAGACACATCTTCTGGACTGCAACACCGAATACAGGACTCCACTATGTGAAGTGATAAAAAAAACCCTGTTGCTACAGACAATTTATAGACTTGCTAAACTTTATCTTTAAAAGACTGTAGATAGCCTACATGTTTCACCATTATCTGTGTAAAAATAAGTAGTACAGATAAGTAGTATATCGTATAACAAAAACTAAAACCCTAGCATACCGCTTGGTGAATTAGGGTTCTTTTCCACGGATATTTAATAATAATAATAATAATAATAATAATAATAATAATAATAATAATAACATAGACATGAAGAAAATTAAACTACAGAATGAATTTTATATCCTGAAATTGTCATGACACAGACTATCAAGGGGGTGACAAGATCACCCACATAAATAATGTGAATTACACCTTAAATTGGAGTAATCATTTATGTTATCATTAATTCAAATTGTTAGGAGACATAACGGACAAATACATGGCATTTAAAAAAGAAATATGGAGAAAAATAAAAATCATATTAAAAAATCGTCAGTGGGGTAATTCCATTACTCCTCTAGATAGCAGGTGGGTTAAATACATACATACTTCAGTGCCGTTCTTCAAGTTTCGGCAAATAGGAAATATCCCGCCATCATCTGAGATTCAAATCGGGACCTTCTAGTCTGTAGCCAGTTATTCTGCCAACTCAGCTTCCCCGCTGCCTTAAAACTAATTTATAATTTCCAAAAAATAAACATGGGTTCAACCAGCATTATAAAGTTGTCAGTCTAACAGATTGTATAAACAAGAGCTAAATCCGGAAGTTTGCTATTAGAGAAATATGAGGGTTTATTTTTGTAGTCTGACGTTGATGTATTATTCTGCTGTTCGATTCATCCCTGCGCTACAGGTGTCGTTACCAAGGCGACGGCCGGTTACCAGAGCGTGGCGTCCCTGCGTCCCTGTCCCTTCCCCTGACCCCGACCGACACTCCGGTAATACAGAAAGGATAAAGTTATTCTCTGGTCGTACACATCCTGACCGCCGCGCTGCGCTGCGAAAAAATCCCAGAACGACTGACTCTCTCACTCCTACGGAAACTCATTTCTAGTTCTGGGAAAACTTCGGTTACCAAGTTCAAATCGATACACACGACAAAAGAGAGTTATACAATAAGGTTTAGTAGCCTACATATGTATCAAGATTAGTAAGGCAACAAGAAACAAATGGAAACAAAAGTTTGTCAAAGAAAGAGTGAAACGGAAATTACTGGTGAACACAACTGAAGATTTTACTTCGTCATTACACGAAATACTTGTATGTAGAGCAAGTATTAGTAGCATAGCCTAGTAGTAGTAGTAGTAGTAGTAGTAGTAGTAGTAGTAGTAGTAGTAGTAGTAGTAGTAGCAGTAAAGTAGGTGTAATAATATTAATACCAGTACTTGTACAAGTAATTTTTCAATATTTGAAAATCGAAGTCTGCATGTATCTGCGTATTCCGAATCTCACCGGACCGGTGGACAACAATGACGTCACGCTGCAGCGAAATAGGAACAGAACTGCTGGAAGGATCGATGGCTGTCATGGCGACTGTATAAGTTGTTGTCTGTGCTACGCTAGCAAAATTTTGCGAAATTTCCGTACTGCCATCTCCTTCAAAGAAAAGAGAGCAATAGTAATAACTGGTCCGTTGACATGTTCGCTCATAAGCCATTAACATAATTTTTTTTTTTTTTTTTTTTTTAACGTTTTGCTCATTACAAACAATACAGCAGAACCAAAGCAGAACACACCGCCATGACACAACAGTGCACGATGTCATTCGTCTGCTAATTCCCGCCTTATACAAGAACCAATCATGTTCACTGATGGCGGCTGATGAGACTGCCACCACCTCTGCAAGCTGATGACACCGGTGGAACATCAGTGAAGTCATCGGTGAAATTCGGAACACCGTGATGCCATCGGATTGCTCAGCGCTGAGATTCGGAATACGCTCTATGTAAGTAAGTATGTATGTATTTACCCCTGTCGTTATAGCTGCCTGCGGAACAGGACTTCGCTACGTATGGTGAGTGGACACCTGTCCCATACACTGGCCGAAATTTCAAGAGTTCAGAGCCATAGTGGGCCAAGCGCCATTTATTAAAAGCGGAGAAAGCAAGGGTTAAAGTTAAGTAAATACCATAATTTAATGAAGATTGACATATCATTTAATTTTAATGTGCATAGGCCTACTTTATATTACTTGCTATATGTTTCGTTAAATTATGGTAATCACTTAATTTTAACTCTTGTTTTCTCCGTTTTTAATAAATGGCACTTGGCCCACTATGGCTCTGAACCCTTCATATCTTCTCCCATAAATACTCGAACCGTAGGATCTACTGTATGTACTGTACAACTCTTATCTTATTTCTGTCCCGTATCACCTGAAATAATGGTCTTTCGCTATGCAGTCTACAGGAATACTTCTGCTATTTACGGATTAATGACGTCAGTTCAAAATTGGTACGAATATTTAATATTGATGAAAATTATTACAGTGGTATGATTCCGTACTGCACAACTTAATGAAGATCGTATTCTAAGCCACTCAAATGTCTGCTTATTTTTCGATAATTACAACGGCTAGTATAAAAACAGCAGATGAATCAGACATTATTTCTGAACGATTATTCATCTGCTGTCGAGTTGATTATATTCGGTCGGAAATTCCTCTAACCCAATTACGTATTACCTCTAGAGGGATGTAAAGGTTTTTAGTGCATTTCACAAACCCGACTCCATAGAGCTCTCTATGCCAGCACTGAATTCATAATGAATTAAATTTACAGACGTTCCTAGTATAAAGTCAATACAAATTTAAGTGCATTACGGCACTGTCGACTTCATCACTGTAATATCTACCGAGTAATATATAAAAACAAAATTTCGCATCAATTTAATTGCTTAAAATCTATTAAATTACATCACAGTGAGTTTCTCAAAAAAGCTCTCGAAAAAATTTAGAAATCTGTATTCCCTAAGATATTCACATTAAGATTCTTAAAGTTAATAGGGATACAGGGTTTCCGAAAAAGAATGACAACATTTTGTGCTTTGATAATTTTTCATTCTATTCAGCTAGGAAGTCGACTTTGTTACAAATATTCTCTCACACAGTATATAAGTTTTTTTTTTACCTTTGTTAGTAAAAATTGATGAAAATGACGGTTAGGTTGTTATTCAACAGGATGGAGCATCGCCACACTTCAGCTTGAGGTTAGGAATATGCTCAATGAAAAGTTACCTAATCAGTGGATTGGTAAAGCAGGGCCTATTTCCTGGCCACCCCGAAGTCCAGATCTCACCCCGCTGGACTTTTTTTTCTGGGAGTCATATCAAGAAGTGAACGTTAGTGATTTAAATCATTTGCGTGAAAGGATGTGGAAGCCGTTGCTACCGTCACACCGGATATGCTCCAGCGAACGTGGACAGAAACAGAATATCGTTTAGATTTGTGCCACGCTACAAATGGTGCCCATATAGAAACTTATTAACAAAGGTAAAAAAAAACTTACATACTTTATAAGACTACTTGTAACAAAATCAACTTCCTAGCTGAATAAAATTATTACAAGTTATCAAAGCACAAAATATTGTCATTCTTTTTCTCACTGTACGAAAAACTGAGAAAGTACTGTAGATATATTATTACAAAAGTCCATTCTTAATGACTTATAAAGAAAAAATTCCATTTCTTCTTAGTTTTAGCCCTGCCGCTTATTAAGTATGAAATAATAGATTGGAGAAGTATAACAAAAGTTGTTCTATTTCCCCTGAACATCTTGATAAGAGAATAATTAAAATTTGTTTAAAAAAGCATTCAGATTAGCCAAAAAAAACTCATTATAAACATTTCTAAGCTTTAGACATAAAAATAAATACCAATAATTTATATATTATTAGCATACTACCACAAAAATAAAACTAAGTGTCCTACTCATTTTCATTCTACTAGAAGATATGCTATTTCTCCCACGCTAATTGAACTGAAGTGTAGGCCTAATACCGAATCCGGTCCTATAATTTCTGTCCAAAACTACGTGATTATATTTTGTACATAATTATCCTCGCCTAGTATTAATGAATGATTTTGGTTGAAAAAGAGAGTGAAAAATTATTTATGGTCGACCATGCCGAAATGTAGTAATTATACACCTGGTAGCAGTCCTTCAATGCATGTCATTAAAGTACACCTACTCATTAAAGTTCAGGTGTTTTCAGCCAATGACAACTCAGCTTACAGGTGTTCAGTGAATACGAGTCAGTTTGTAGCGTTATAAAACCGCAAGTATCGATTATTCTCGGATATGCAATCGAATGAGAATTAGCGAAAAGTCACGGAGGCTGGGAATCCAATACTGTCGCAGGAGGTTATGTTCTGTTACTATAATAATTAGCGTTAATTGTAAATAATATTTTAAAAAATTCAATTTGTCATCTCGTTTTTCAATGTCGAATTCAATAATCAAGGTTGTATGAAGTTTAACGGGATTACATCAAGGTCAATGACATTATTGTTCCTCGGAAAAAATCAATACTTTCGCGTCTGCGCACATCTCACAATTCACGACCTAGAACAAGGTCACTTCCGATCTTGTCAGATACAAATACAATGTATACATCTGAATAATTTCAAGTTAGAAATATGGTCGAGCATAAAAAGTCGTATGAAACTCGCCTATAATGGTAATTAAGAAGCTCGTATGAAAATTATGAAACGAGCGCAAGCGAGTTTCATAAACATTCATACTCGCTTCTTAACTACTATCATTATAGGCTCGTTGCATAATGTACTATTTTGGAAATATTATCTAACAGAAAAATGGACTCTTAAGAATGTTTCGTGCATTTTTATATCATAATGAATATTATTTCATTTTATAATGTACGCTGTTTCATATTTGCATATTATCTTAAAGTGCTTAATATAATAATTTTACTTTTATGTTTCCAAGAACACCCGCGAGCACAAATTTCGCTTTTTCTGGAGTGAGCTAATTATATTTAGTTATGGCTTTTAAGGAACCCGAAGGTTCATTGCCGCCCTCACATAAGTCCGCCATCGGTCCCTATCCTGTGCAAGATTAATCCAGTCCCTATAATCATAACCCACCTCCCTCAAATCAATTTTAGTAGTATCCTCCCATCTCAACTAACATTCTATATGCATTTCTGGATTCGCCCATACGTGCTACACGCCCTGCCCATCTCAAACGTCTGGATTTAGTTATGTCGGGTGAAGAATACAATGCTTGCAGTTCTGCTATGTGTAACTTTCTCCATTCTCCTGCAATTTCATACCTCTTAGCCCCAAATATTTTCTTAAAAACCTTATTCTCAAACACTCTTAATTTCTGTTCCTCTCTCAAAGTGAGAGTCCAAGTTTCACAACCATACAGAACAACCGGTAATATAACTGATTTATAAACGCTAACTTTCAAAATTTTTGACAGCAGACTAGATGACAAAAGTTTCTCAACCGAATAATAACAGGCATTTCCCATATTTATTCTGCGTTTAATTTCCTCCCGAGTGTCATTTGTATTTGTTACTGTTGCTCTAAGATACTTGAATTTTTCCACTTTTTCAAAGGATAAATTGCCAATTTTTATATTTCGGGATTTACTTCCAAACCTATCGCTTTACTAATTATTATTATTTTACTATTATTATTATTATAATTATAATTACAATTATAAATTATGTAATTTTAAAGTTTTGTAAATGAGCTCACTAAATTATTATTATCATTACCATTATTATTACTATTATTATTTTATTATTATTATTATTATTATTATTATTATTATTATTATTATTATTATTTGCAATGGCAACGTGTCAACTTGACGGTAATATTCGCCCCGAATCTACACGAGTCTTGTTCATAGATGTCGCTAGTGTTGAGATGCATAGACCACTTAGTTCGTAAGAGACTATCCAGAGTTCACCACATTCGGTGAGTATACATTACACTCGTGTTGATTATGTTGACGTTTCTGGTGGTGGTGGTGGTGGTGGTGATGGATAATAGTTGAGAAATCACAGAGAACCCGGAGTACCGGGAAAAATCCTCTTGCCTGGACCATGAGCTTTTTCAACATAAGTTATGAAGTCAGAGTGTATCGACCAGATTTGAACTCGGGTCCCTTGGTTTAGAATCCCAGCGAGCATGGCACTGAGCCACCGTGGCTGAAGTTTATAGATACGTAATACCACAGTCTAGTACATACCGTCACGAAGCTTGAGTTGATGAGGGTACTAGGAACAATAGACTGTGCAGGTACTATTTCGCATTGTCTGTGATGAGGCGATAGTAGCGATCCTAGTAGTCAGCAACTATTTATGGATGCATAATTACTACTTATTGAGCTTCGTGACTGTATATACTAGACTGTAGTAATACTACAGTTCTATTCATTAAAGAGTGGGTTTATTCTTATTCAGACATAAACCAATATCTGAGAATACATCACAGTGTTGAGTAGCTCATTTGCTTAATTGCTATCGTCTCGCAATTTGACTCACACTGCACGTTTCATATTCTGCATTTTGCATAATTTTCTGGACTTTTTGTAAAACCATCACAGCATGCACATCGTTTTCTACGGACTTTGGTCTACCACAAAATTCTTTTATCTGCCACGAAACCGATGTCTTCAAATATTTTTACGGTCTTTCACAATTGCGACAAATTCCAGAGCCTAAACCTCAATCTATTTAGAGTCCAGAATCTTCTCAGTGCGCTGGTACAAACTCTATTACATTCATAGTAACATTAAATAAGGCCTATTCGCTTTTGTAGAGAGAAAAAATATATTACATTCTGATGTGAATTTACAAAGAAAAGCATATTAACTCAAGAATAACTTCAATTACTCTTTATTCCATTTACCATAGAAAGAATAATGAAACAACTGAAACAGAAGTTTCTGTGAAAATAAACACAAATGTTTTATGAAGAAAAACTTAGCCTATTATTTTTTGTATATTTTTTTTTAATTACGGGACATTCAAATCTTTCGTGACTTTAAATAACTCTATATTATTAGCAGAGCCCAAACTCAACAGCTGTTAAAGTTTCTAGCATTGAAAACGAAATGCTTCGAGAGAACCTGCTGTGATACTAAAGTATTTTTGTAATCATAGTTTTCGTTTAGACTCGCCATCATTTCGTCTCAGTTCACGGTGCTGGAAAACGTATGAGACAACTATTTGACTGCGTACCTGGTCCAATGTTTTCTTGAATGAAACTATTTCATTGCAATTCTGGCTAAATGAAGTAGACATATACTCATAATCCTCTACGGGAATACAAACGTATGCCTAGCCTTTACATTTATGTTTTTTTTAAATAATATCATTCATACGTAAAAAAAACTGTCCATTTTGTTCACTGTGACCTGCATATATTTCTCCTAATCCTCGCAGAAATAAAAAAAAATGTTGATTTTTTCATATGCACACCGAGTATGTAAACGTATTTATTATCGTTGCTTCACAATTGACGTCAATGTACAATTGTTTCATTTTTATTTAACAAATCACATAATATATTCAGAAATCAAAAACGTTTGTTCACAACTGTGCTTATGCTTTTCTGTCTATTCTCTTGTATATAGCAGAACAATTGCATTTTTTCCACTCTATTATGAAAATACTTATATTGTTATAAATATAACACAAATATTACGTATGTTATATTTCATTATGTGCATTATGTACAATTCTGCTTCGAGTGGTTAAGGAAAAATCTCAGAAAAAACCCCAATCAGGTAAATTGTCCCGACCAGCATCTCAACCCGGGCCCGCTCGTTTCACGGTCAAGAAGGCTAACTGTTACTCCATAGCGGTGGACGAACATTGCCTTACAACAGCCGTGGCGAAAATGCGATCCTGCGCCGAGCCACTGTGTAACCGGCAACGTGCATAGCACCTATGGATGGGGGCGGACACCCGAAGGGGAAGTAAAGGAACTGTCTGACTTATTAACGGATTTTCATTTTCCTTACGTCAAGCACTTAAATATAATTTTATACAGTACAAGGCTACAAACTAATGTTTAATACGTGTAACGAAGAAATAAATGAACAATAAAACACAGGGCAAATTATCACAACCTAAAATTAACTCTCTTCAGAATGTCTCTGCGACAGAGTTTCAAAATCAGGAATTATGTCGCTTACTGCCAGTCATAGTTGATCACGAAGGTATTTGTCTGTCAGGCGTGATCTAAATTTCGTTTTTACTATTTTCATTGTTGAAAATAATTTTTCACAAACGTAAGTTGTAGCGAACATGGCTTCAAAAGAGCAAGCGAATGAACGAAGCTTCGGATATTTATTTTTTGGCAAAGATTTGAAAAGTTCAACATTTGTCAAGTCTTTACTTCTAGCTTTCATTTAATGTCACACTGTAAATCTGTGACTTAAATTGAAGATGTAACCGCATTATTCGTACAGCTGCTGAAAAAGGATCGACGTACAGAGATGATGAAAATAACACAACCTTTTAATGTTTCATCAGTAACATGTAGTATAACGCCGTTTTATGTTATACAACCGTTTTCCTCGTAATACTTGTGAACAAATCATACATTTAATATTCTCCTCATACTGGCTGCAAAAAATTGCGTCCTCTCATCGTACTTGAAACTTTCGTTTTTGTAGAGGTTCTGGTTTCGAGAGAGACATGGCGAAGATACGCCACTCGCAGGTCAAAGACAAATACAAATGGAACGGAGTTTGACTCCAGTGAGTGAGAGGGTGGGGGTTGTGGGAGGTAGGAAGCGCATAGCTATCATTGCGAGCCACAATGTGCTCGTGAGTCACATTATCGCCACGGCTGCTTTACAACGTTAAGATTTTCTTATGTAATGACAAAGGTCTATCTGAACAAAAAAGATCTGCTACCGACCATGTCTGTTCAAACTTTTCATTCCCTTGTGAATGCCTTGCCGAGATGAAGATACAGCGTTTGAAATGCATTCGGCAGCTCAATAACATTACTGTAATTTTATTGCGGTCATGTTTCGATCAATTCTGAAGTGAAAAACAAACTCTTCCGTAGGTAACTTTCTATCATTGTATACTTCTTCACTAATCTAGCTCTGCAACTGCTTATTGGCATCGCTCCTATTTAATAACAACATAACTTCGTAACAGCCACTGCTCTAGTCACGTAACGAGCAGCTGTTAAGCTAGACAATGAAGAAGTGAATAACTGATAGTATCAACTGACTTAGGACTTTGTGAGACAAACCGTTCTTTTGCGTCTGCCTTTTGATTTAACCTTCTAGGGTACATTAAATCTTAGATAGTTTTCTATCCGTGAAACTAACTTAGGCCCGGTTTTATAAATACGGTTAATCTAAAGATTATTTAAACCTAAGTTAAACCTAACCTTGAGTTTAACCCTAGATCATATATGTAACAGATAACTCCTCGCTATGTTAAAATCGGCAGCACTTTGAAGAGAACAACCGCCAGGATCGCCACCCGTCTGCCGTAAACGAACACGAGATGGCAGCACAGTCGCTAATGCGATTCAAATGGGAATTATGACGAGACTCCTCATGTAACAACTAGATGGCAGCGTAGTAAACCTAACAAATGTTCTTAACCTCAAAGCCTATAAGCCCGACATATCTGTTACATATATGATCTAGGGTTTAACTCAACGTGCCGTATTACAGAGTCTCGGTTAAAGTCCAACCGTAGTGGAATACGGTTGGTATTACTGCTAGGAAATAAAAGAAGACGATCGTAACTGTTTTAATTATATTATTGATTTAAAATAGCCGACGCTCGTGGTGAATCGTCATTAAGAAACATCTTTGTTCTTCGATATCAGAAAGAGTAACATAAAAAAACCTAAAGAGGATCAATACCGCGTGCTTCAGTATGCTTGTCAGACTTAACCTCAAATAGTTTCTTAACGCTGGCTACCAACGTTATACTCTCAAACACAATGCAACCGAACTAAACCTTGCATGACCATCCGCGACGTAACTCCATACAGAATTAACTGAGTAATGAAGTAATATATTAGTGTGTATACGTGGTACAGTCATTAAGTTCTAATACTGAGCGCATAGTGGCGTTGTGATGCACTATAGCGCATAGGTGGCGCCATGGTATGATACCTTGTCAGTTAGTCTCTCGACCCAACAAGAGACAGTTGAGTGCATGCACTGCAAGCAGAACTACGGTCTTTGTTGTGACGGTGATTTGAATGCGCACGTCGGAACCCGAGATGTCACAGTTTGAGCAACGGGCAAACATCAAGTTCTGCCAGAAATTAGGCAAAACTGCTGCCGAAACGTTTCAAATGATGCAGCAAGTTTACGGTGAGGACGAAGTGAGTCGCAGTGTTGTGTTTGGGTGGCACCGACGTTATTTTGCAAGGAAGAGACAGTTTGGAAGATGATGTGCGTACTGGTCGGCCACAAACAATTCGAACTGAACGCAAGCTCCAAGAAGTTGCAACGTTGGTGCGTGCTAACAGCTCCCAATCGGTAGACGATATCGCAGCAACAGTAGGGGTCAGCAATGGTACTTGCTACAAAATTCTGTCTGATGACAGAAAAAACCGCGACAAGACAGGTCAAAAGGCAAGGTGATGCTTGAACTGTTTTTTTGATTCAAATGGAATTGTTCACATGGAATTCATCCCAGAAGGTGCAACTGTGAACAAAACCCGCTACAAAGAGATCCTTGGCCGTTTACGAGATTCAATTCGCCGTAAGCGATCTAAGCTATGGCGTACAAAAAATTGGCTGTAGCTACATGACAACGCCCCTGCACATCGCTCTGTCCTTGTCCAAGAGGAACTTGCAAGACAACAGGTGACAGTTCTTCCACACCCTCCGTACTCACCTGATCTCGCACCATGCGATTTTTTTCTCTTTCCTCGCATGAAAGCAACCCTACGTGGGCGTAGATTTCATTCTTCCGAAGAGGTCATGACTGCCACAAGAGAAGCCATACGGGACCTTCCTGCCAACATCTTTCAACGGTGCTTCCAGCAGCTATACCAACGTTGGCAAACGTGAATAACGGCCAACGGAGACTATTTTGAGGGAGGATGTGGTTCTGTTTAAATGTACGCCGTGTTATGCGGTATCTTGTGATACATCCAGATTCTTGTGGGAGCCTACCTCCAGGCGTCAAGTCTTAGAACTTAATGACTGTACCACGTATTTTATGTGTTGTCTAGAATATTTATGAAACAGAATTCAGTTGAACAATAAAATTATTTTTACGAGTCTAGTAAAATTAGGTGATATTATTAGTGTGTTTATAATTCAGGCCCCATAGCAAAAATTTTATCTGGAGATTGTCTGCCACATACACTACAATGCCCAATAGGTTCATAGTAGATTTACCCAAACCTCCGAAATCTTACATCATTTTCAGTATGCTTACTACTAGAGGAAAAATAGCGCAGCGCAACTAGTAACTGATGAGAGATTCAACAGAATGTTTTCAAAAATAAAAAGGAAATCATTTATCTTTTCAAATAATCTTTAAATTCAAACCCTAAAACATATTTTTACACTTCTCGTTTTTCTGTTGCATGTTTATCCGAGGACTATAAGCCTAATTCTGAAGGTTAGGACTGTCTGCTTCGAAAGCCTCAATCTGTTTTAAAACTTATGTTGATTTATGTAATTTCAAACTGGTTCACTCTATTTCGAGAAATTCTTGGCAGCCGTGGTCGTTCAGTAATATTGATCACTCACATATAGTAGTCACTCAGAAGTTCTTGGAAAACATCTGCAATATCCGTGCGTATTGTGGGAACCGCCATATTGCACTGTTGAGCCTTGAACTGCAGTTTAAACGGCAGAAAACTGCCGATCAAGTTAAACTCAAGTTAACTCAAGATTAACTGGTAGTTAAGGTTTATAATACGAAGCAGAATGAATAACTTCAGTTTAAATTGAACGTAAGGTTCAAACGGCGTTTATAAACCGCCCCTTACTGTATTTTTGACTGTCTGTTACAAGAAGTAAAGTCTTAGACAAAAAAATGACCGGTTACCATAAGCTAAGTCCCTTCGAAGACTTCGGTTGATTCCACAAGAGCTTAGGTTTACATGTGGAGGAATTTCTTACGCCCGACTCCGCTCTGTTTTTTCTTTGTTTTGTTTGTTGGTTACTTTTTCTTTCTGTTTATAGGTCAAGTGTTATGAATAATCTATAATGAAGATAATGAGTAAATCAGGTGCAAAAGAAACATCCTTTCCCTAGTCATGCGAACCAGGCGCTGCCCAAAGTGGATTTAGACAAATTCACGCTACAGGAGATCGATGAAGATAAGCTAATAAATTACATCTCTAATGTAGGCTATGCATATGTCGTGGAATTTCATTCCTGAATGCTGACGCGCCGAAATCAACGTTAAGCGGGCTGTTTACTTGCCCGTGTCACTTTTCGAGCAGCGCCATACCATATTAAGCGAAATCCGTTTCCAAGCGTACACCCTATACATTAATATTATAATGTTATTGCTACAATATTACTCACCCTATTGAACCCCATATTCAGCAATGGCTCGATGCTTGAATCTTCCTTTTCGGTGGTACTGCGAAAGATAACATTAATATAAATCTCAGTAGATTAAACATGAGAGGTAAAATGGAAGTAGTCGCTCACAGTAGTGTAAATGCTCCCCACATATTATCATAATGCATAACTTAAAAAACTAATAGTAATTAACTTAAAAGCCTCACATTCATCTTGCAGTAGCTTACAGAAAATCAGTTTCTTCTATAATATGGTTTATGGAACAAAAATATACAACGAGATTTAACTTAAACCATAAGTATAAGAAAAATTCCTTATTTGAAAAAGTGAGCTTATTTTACTATTTGGCGAGATAAATACTTCAAAAGCAGAACAAAATTTAGAGGTTACGGAAAAGTAGCTTAAACACCAACATTTTTAGTTTTACGGTGCAGACTTAGATGTCTTTGTTCCAAGAGGAGTAAGACTTTTGATATGTATGTGGATTACGTTCAAAATATTTTTGCTACAAAACTAGTAGTAAGACTTACCTTCTTCTTACAACACCAACAATCACGGTGTACTGGGTAGACTTCAAACTTCGAAGATCTCTGAAACAACAGAACACAAAAATTATTACGTTTCTACCTTGCGAGTGTATAAGTTGCCTGAACAAAAAATTTAAGGAATTTTGATCCGGATTTATAAGAATTTCTGGATTCATACATACGTAAAGGCGATGCGCTACTGAAAATAGTCGAATTTTGACAAATTTTATGATTTCTTTTATTTTCGCGCTAAAAATGTACGGTATAATGAGGAGTTTTTCGTGAAACTTTTATCGCATAATATCAGTATATTAAATCTACAAATGAATTTGGTAGAAGTTACACAACTTCTACCAAATTACGATTTACGTGTAACCAAAACTTTAAATTTAATTATCTAAATAAATAAATGTTCTGCGCTTTCAACGACAAGTATTCATTTTTTTTCTCAGTGGTGAAAGCTAGAGTAATGAAACTTGACACACTTATTCATTAATATCTCTGTTGTAAAATGGAACGTTTGAGTGGCTGTATTCGGCATAGTTTTGTTAGAGAATTATACGTAAAGCTGCATTTTTTTATTAATATTTAAACATTGAAGAAATTATACTTTTTTTTTTGTTTTACAAATGAAAAAATTAGAGTAAGGCATTGCTAATGCTTCATTGCACAATATGCAGTGTTGCATTTAAGATAAAATTAGGTTAAAAATTATTTTTAAGAACTAGGATTTTCACTAAGAAAATTAGTTACTTGCTCTCATCAGCAAAAATTAACTGTCTTCCACTGTCGAAATCTTTTCCAATATGTTCCTTAAGTAAGTTCAACCTTTTCTTCCTATTAATTTTGTTAACGAATGGTTTCTTCCTAGCTATTATTTCATGTGTGTTACTTTTTCTTAAAATAATTTGAATAGTTTCAGGAAGAGCTTTCTTGTTTGTTTGTTTCTCAGCCATCACACCAAGTTTTGGAGCACTAATTATTAGAGTTTTCTATACTTATCTTAATATCCAACGTTCCTCCCTTTGGTTGAAAATCTATTTTTCCGCTTATTTTTGCTTTATTTTCAATGTTGTGTGCATTTTTGTATCTATTGATAACACATTGCACAGTATCATGACTTCTATTCAAAATTTTAGCTATTCCTCGGAGAGATTTTCCCATTTTGTAATGAAAAACCAACAGTTCCTTTTTTGCTCTCGAAGACTGACCACTTTGACCACCCATGACGATTCGACTGTACGCGTCTGTACTCTGCAACCTCTGACCACAAACTAAGTATTCTTCGTTCAGTGCAAACGCAATACAAACGTACACAGTACCTCCCCCAAAACAATGAATCCAGAGCTGTATGAGTCTTATTTTAACGAGGCTTACCAACGCCGAACTACAAAATCTGTGACAATTTAGCAATACGGTAAATGAGCAGTGGCGACTTAATAATACAATGTACGCTGCTTTTATTCCGCTTATAACATGTGGAAATATGTTAATGCCCACATTTCTGTTCATAAAGTAACTAATTGTTATGATGGTGTATGAGTTTCACTTTGAATCACTGTAATTACAACACATTGGATGGTAAGAATAAACATGAGTATATAGTATATACTGGACTTTTTTAGTAAATACTCTTGCTAGTAAGAATAAAAACATTTGAGTACCTACTCATTTTTTATTACATACTCATAACATGGAAGCATAGTAGAATATACCCAAGCGTCCATCTTGTACAGAATATATACTCATGCTTGATAAGAATAAAAACTAGTATATTCTCATATTTATAAGTTCGTTCTCATGTTTTTCTGTGTATGGTTTGTAGCAGGCTCAATTCTGAGTATTTGTTGATTTGTGTTCAGTTTAAAGTTAAATTAAAAAGAAATGACATAATTTATGAACGATGTAGTGCTTCCTGGAAAAATATAGAAAAAGACGTGAACTTCAGAAGCCTTTACCCCTTCACAAAAGTGAATGTGAAATTGGTTAAACACGTATTTGTTCTTCATAAAAAACATAACCTATAAAACTATGAATGGCTATCAAATTATAGGCCTAAGGTTAGATTGTATTGTTAAATATAATTAACAATTAAAGTTTATTTTGTAAAATTTGAATTGCAAAATGCAATTACTTGTAACTTTAAAATTATATATATAACTTCTCTATAATAAAAAATACAATTAGCATAACTGGAATTCTAGAAATGGATTGTATTGTAATCTCTAGTCAATATCCTGTAATGACGATTTCCCAGTAATATTTTCTTGTTTCCTGTTTTATTAACGTCTCTTATCTGATTCACTCTCTCTTTCATGTTTATTTATTTACTTATTTATTTCTTTATTTATCCAATATTAAAATTTACAAAAAGCAAAACATAAACCACTACAACATGCAGATAACATGTGAAAGTATATTAAAAAAACTGAGCGTCACGGTGCAATGTGGTCAAAGAGGATAGGTAACACGAATATATACTAACTTTTAAACGATCAAGAAGGCTGTGGAGTTGAGTATATATTCGCTTTAGGTAGAATGTCTTTATTCTTATGAAAATGAGTATGTTCTAGTGATTACAAGTATATAATCACAGGAAGTGCTCATACTCATAAGTATAAATCTTGAGAAAGTACTTAAGCTTTATTCTTACTACCCAATACTATACGTTATATCATGTGACATATAGGGTCGATCAATTTGCTACACCCTTGACATAATCGCAAAAGAGATGGCATTATGTTCTATGTTTACTATCCCCTATATATGAACGTAACACTAACAATCAGTCTCAGACATTAGTCTTAAAATGGAATGCACTGAATAAAGGGCTGTGCTAAAGTAGTCTTCAGAAAAAGGGGATGAGTCTGACTCATGAAGATTAATGTGAGGTTTGGGTAAATGTACAGTATCATATGGCTGCCAAAAAGGTGGTGCCGTGATTTTAAGCGTGCCAGATAAGCACGTGAAGACCGACATGCTAGTGGTGCGCTAGTGCCTGTAAACACGCAAGAACTTGTTGATAAAATCTACGCTTCCGTAATGCACGACCGACGAGTGCGTATCATGCAAATGTTAGAAGAAATAAGATTATATTATGACGCAGTATATAATATTCTAACCGAAAGAATTAGCAACAGCAAAATTAACAGCAAGATGGGAACCGAAAACTTACTCAACTTACTCAACTCGGGTTGAGATGACTCAGTCTCTGTTAACAATGTACAAGGAAACAACCCGATTTTCATTTATATCTTTGGGTATGGATGAAACCTGAGTTCACTACTAAGAACCAAAGACCAAACTGCAAAGTATGGAGTGGAAGCATATAGGTTCTATGCCTCCCTGTAAATCCAAAACACAACCATATGCAGTATAGATGAACAAAATTAACTGCCGCTCTCGCTCGTTGTGTTCGTTGCATTTGTCTTTCGAGTCTCGTCTCGTCATTCTCGTGCGCTTCGAGTCTCGCTCATCATTCTCGAAATAGCATTTGGTCGGCGTGGAAAGATTTCGTAACTTTGAATAACATACGTCATTGAAATAAATAACATTATAAATGTTTAAATGAGACAAAAAGACAAAACAGAACAGTATCTTAGTTATCAAAATGTTCTGGTTCATTATATGATATTACCTATGGTTATATAAACAGAAAAGAACAATTCTCAAATAAATTTGCATTTCTAAGAAACATAAAACATAACGGTAATATCTTTTACTTGAGATTGCACACTTGATCTCAAACATACGAAAAGAAAGCTTCCAGGTTAAAATTTCCGCAGTAAAATGTCCGCACATAAAAATGTCTACTGAACAAAAATGTCCATAATAATATGGTGCAAGGCAACAGGTTCATGCATTAAAAAGACCAAATATCAAAATGTCCACTCTAAAATATCCATTAGCTAATATGTTCACAAATATTTGTAAACTAACAATGCTATTTTTGTTACTAGGCAATAACAATACTGCTTTTGTTACTAGGCAATAGCAAAATTGCAGATCATTTACTCACAAAAAGGGAAACAGCTTTCAATACACGATGATTTTATTTATCATTTTCACACCAGAAGTTTAAATGGTAATAAACTCTACTTGAGATGTTAAGAAAGAAGCAGGTGCAGCGTACGCTGTGAAACCAACACAAACTTGGATAACATTCAAACTGTGCAGGATGCAGAACGGAACCACACACATGAAGGTGATATAGCAGAAGTAAAGGTAAGAAGAACAAATGCAAAACTAAAGTCAAGGGCAGTCCAACGCTGTGGAGTAACGTTCAGCACGTCTGACCGTGAAACGAATGGGCCCGGGTTGAAATCCTGGTTGGGACAAGTTACCTGGTTGGAGTTTTTCTCCGGGTTTTCCCTCAACCAATTGAAGCAGAATTGCTGAGTAACTTTCGTTGTTGGACCTCGAACTCATTTCGCCAACAACTTATATATCGTCCTCATTATCATCATCATCATCATCATCATCATTATCATCATCATCCATACCATAGCTCGGGTTAAGTTCACGGTGCGGTGCCGGCACATCATGTCAGCATTTGGAGATTTTTAGAGCACGTTAGCGATGAACAAAATTCTACAGAGAACTCAATTATACAAATTCAAGGAAAAGACATCAATATTAGAGAACCCATAAATAAGAGATACGTGACAAATCAACGCAGGATCGAGATAATAGTCCAGAAAGATGAATATAAAGACAGCAACAGCATTAGACAGTACCTTCGTGTTATTTCCTATAATTTAAAACTGAATGTTCTTCAGTAATTACCGGATAAGAAGACGACTAATAATGATTTTGACAAAGGCAAGAGGACATATTTGTAACATGGATATTTTTGCAATAAAATTGGTAAATTTTTACGTTTTATTGCAGTGGACATTTATGTACCGAGGACGTTTTAACATAGATGACGTTATTGTAGGTGGACATTTTACAGTGGAACTTTTAACTCTGAATCGAAAAGAAAATTCCTAGCCTTTTAATAAGGGTCTAGTAATTAAATAAAGATTGGGGAACGGATTATTATACACTCAAAGGTAAAGATGATGTTTCAAATAGGCTACTTGATTGTTTATACATACATATAACAGCTGTCAAAGTAGATACAAGTTAAGTCAGGTATAAACAAACTGTGGCGATTCAAGGCTGCTTGACGTTTGGGACTTCGAGACTGATCAATCTCGGCGTCTCGAAACACTCACAAGCAATCTTTACGTCAACGAAGCGACGTATAGAACATTGTCGTGCGGGTTTTCGGCCTTATAGGCGCTGTTAGTCTTGCTTTCTCGATCGTTGTTCATCTCTAATATTCAGGTAAAATTATGGCCTCATCTTTTGAGATGCTATGGAAATAATCATGGTCCATGATTTGTAAAAAGGAGCTATAATAACAGGGAGTTTTTATGCAAATTTAGTGACAAGTCACAAGATACAAGAAGACAGGTTACTAAATAATAATAGTATAAGATGCGATAACACAGAATGCTCACTAGGAAACAGATTTCACTCAAGTAAATGTCGTAAGCCCGAATCCCACTAGGATGCCAAATAGGTCTAATGGCAGCGCTACTAGCATCTGTAGGGTCTGCAGCCAGCGTATGCTACAGTCTCAACATGGATGTTGAAATTTTAGTAGGCCTACTCGTTGCCTGTATTGGTTATCGTCCAAGTAAAAAGAAAGGGTGCATCCTTATGTTGGAGAACGTAACACATATGGTTTGCTTTTTTTAATTTTTTGTTCAACTTACGATTCTTCTAATCAACAGACGAATCCCATATCGCTCGTCTATCTTGTAAATTCTATAATGAACATTTCTATATCGAAATTGTCCCGTATCATGCTGATTGACACGCTTTACTTACAAGAAATTTGGCACACTTAAAATTGACACACATCTTTATTAAGTTCCTTGAGGGATCTTCAAAAACAATAATCTGACATGAAAGTGTGGGAAAGAAATTATAGTGTAGTCTACATGGTTTAGATGTGATATTCTTTCCGCCAAATCCTATATCTTTGTACTCCCTCCGTTCCAAAATATGATATAGTAACAAACAAAACAAGTTTAATTATTGCACATATGCGCACGAAATGTTTCGTGGTGTGGTATTCTGTTCAGTAGTGAAGGGACTATCAGACAGTGCAGTTGTGAATGTTTCTAATCTTCTGAAGTGCATCAAACTATAATATTTAAATAGTTCATTATGAACAGAAATTAAATGGGCACCTGCTGTGATGTCTCTGTTGCAGAAAATGTAACACCACACAGTCAGTTTTGAATAGAACATCTAAGGCACAACAGTCATATGAGGGGCTTACAACCAGAGTGGACCAAGTCCAGCAGAGGTCAGTTTGTGGATTAATACAATCTCGGATGAAGAAAACTTAGATTTATTCATTGCCATAACTAACTCAGTCCATAACTCACTTGTTACTCCACAGAGGGCAGCATTTCCTATGGAAGGTGAAGGTTGCTAAGCGTGAGCCAGGAACTTTAAGACTCAATTTCTCAAAATTATTCCAGAAGGACTTATTTCACTCCGGTTGTGAACCCCTTACATAAAAACGGGTTCTAATTTACTGCAGTTTTTGCCTCTCTGGAAACAATGTTTGTTTTTCATTTTATTAATTTGACATTACATAGAATGAAATGTACCTTATTTATTAGTTTCCTTGCGTTAATTTATCAAACAAATAAGTATCTAGAAGATGTATTAAAGTTACATTATATTACTGAGCACTTTAATAAATCTATACCATATTTTGGAACGGAATAAAGGACATCTTTCTATACCATATTTTGGAACAGAGGGAGTATTACTCTAGCTTCAACACGGTTGTCCGAATTGTACAAAAACATTATCTTCTTTTTCCACACTATAACCCCAATAATAGCTCGGTAAATTTCATCTTCAATCATAACCCATTTGTATTTTATGCACAGCACTTTTTATAGGACGAATTCCATACCTAATTATATAAAAAAGGGGGTAGTTATATTATTAATTTATATTTACCCACCTAAATTGCGATTACAATGAATGATTGAGTGATACAATGAAAGTTCTAGGTACCCAAGTCAAACTCTGAAAAATAAAAGAAGCTCAGTTAAAATTTGCATTTTTTTAGAATGTTTTTTTAAGTTTTCCACAACTTTGTAAAAGTGGAGCTACCTCGTTCTTGCAGGGAGCCATTCAATTACTCTCCCTCTGATACATATCATCAAGTGAGATGTACTGCTTGATAATAGATATCAGCCTGCTCCTTAATCAGGTTATCTGGAGATGTTAGAAATCAATTGGTCAAAAGAATTTTATTTACTGATTAAAAAGTGACTGGCTGAAATTCACCTTTCATTTATGTCACAATATCAAGTACAAGTTTAAATCATGACATTTCAGGTTCTGGCAACATATTCTATCCAATTGTGTAGTCACACATCAGTCAGTAACCCGTGACTGATATCCTTATGTTAGAGGATTTAGTTGAATCACATGTAGCTGAAACTCCAATACTCTCTGCCTCACATGTTCAATGACTATGATGTGTTTTAATTGGTTTACGTATTTTGACCGCTTTATAATGGAGTTGAAATTGTTTATTCCGCTTAATCGTATTAAGAGATTAGTGAAAATTGCCATCACACCCAGCACTATAACAATTTCCTCTCTGTACACCAACATAACACGTATGTGACATAATTCAATACTAGAGGATAAAATAACGTCGAATGAAATTTAATACACAAAAGTATCAAACCACAATAATTTGCAATGCAATTACACAAGAACACAATTTGCACTATTTCATATAGATCAGTATTGTAAACAAATCTCCAAATGGGCACATACAGAAATTTGTGTACCGTTTTTATTGCACAGCCCAAATGCAAATCAGTCATTTAAGGACACCTGGACATGAACGCATGAAGAATATATGAATACTCGTATGATATTATTTTAAACTACAGATAGCCTACATAAAAGATAAATGTATGTAATTTTACAGAGTTATAATTTACAATTTATGAATATTTTAGTGTTTAGGTTATTTAATTGTTAAAAGTACAACGTTTCCCCATAAGGAAATACATAAATATACTTGGACTTCTCCAGATGGATTGACACACAACCAAATAGATCACATATTAATTGATAAACGAAACATACTAGTATAGTAGACATTCGAACATTCACGGGGGCAGACTGTAATTCTGACCATTATTTGGTAATTGTAAAACTAAGAAAAATACTATCAGTAGCCAAGCGAGTAGAGCAACAAGTTAATATTAGAAGATTCAATATTCCAAAATTAAAGGACGAGGAAACTAAGCAACATTATCGGTTCGAAATTTCAAATAGGTTTGCCGCTTTAGCAAGTTCCAACGAAGTTGAGGAAGAGTTAGATGTTAATAGCGTGTGGGAAAATATCCGAGGTAATATTAAAATTGCAGCTGAGCAGAGCATAGGTTATTATGAAACTAAGAAAAAGAAACCGTGGTTTGATGAACATCGTTCCATGGTCGTAGAAAGAAGCAAACAGGCAAAATTGACATTCTTACAAGATCCACTTGAGGGGAATAGGTATAATTATTTCACTGAAAGACAGTTCTTAATTAAAATTATCAGGAAAATAATGCAATAGTGATTGAAGAAATGTTACGGCCTAAATGTTATATCTCACACCTTAAAATGCTCCGAAATAATCCATTGTAACTATGTTAACTTTAATCAACTTATAACTGAAACTTTTGTGCATCAGAAAATGTAAATGGTTTTCTATCCGTTTCTCGTGAACGTTCCCTTAACTCTCTTTTCATAGCAACAATAACAAACGACATATGAATTTTAGAATTTATTCCAGGAAATATACGATTATTATATATTTTTAGCGAGGTGAATTCAAAACATTCTCTCATATTTTGCATGACATCCGTAGCTTTTTTGTAAAATTCAGTGTTGCTTTTGCAGACGGGTGTATATAAACAAACGTAAGAAACATTATAATAATCATGATAAATTGTTTTCACTTGAATAAATTAATAATATAACATACATGAGAAAAAACTTCAGCTTATATTCCTACACAACTTCACTTCAATCATACATTGCAGTCACTACCTTCGTATACTTTTTTGGTCTTCTGGAGTTTTTCTTATGACTGTTCAGTTGTGATGCCAATCATACTGATTTTCACCTACAGTGGTACCATTTCTTCATTTCACATTACATTTATACATTTTTCACCATGTTCTTCACTAGAATGTACTTGATTTTGGAGTTTATTGAAACAATATTGTATAAATTACATTTTGAGAGATATATTTCAACCAAAGAATTTGAATTTGTAGTGTTTTGCCAACTACCTTGTCAAATGCCTTTATCAGATATTACCTAAGTATTGTTTGATAAGAATTCTGAAAGATAACCATGTCTTTAACTTTATACACAATTATTCAGAATAATTTAAAATTGTTTATCTCTTATTAATTTATTGTCTGATCTGAAGTCCAAGAAATATATTTTCCTTTATTGGCGACAATCACGTACTCCCGTATCCTTCTATTAGGTCCTATTCTACCAATACACTATAACATTTCTTTTAACTCTTATGATCAATCAATCATATTGTTGTGCCCAGGTCAGGTCTTTCAGAGGAAACCCAAAATTCTCCAGTCTTTCCTATTTTCTGCCTTCCTCTTACTCTTAGGATAATATACGCAAATTCATTTCACAAACAAATTCCGATATGATAACAAAGTGAATATTCATAACAAGCAGGCTTCTCTGGTCTTATTGTGATAAGCATGGCAGTCTGTCATCGCTAATGACAATAAAGGTCAAAATAAATACAGGAACATCATTTTATTTTTATTAACTTTTCTGATATTAACCTGGCTATACCTTTGAATCAACGGTTGCTAACTCCTTCCACGACTGGAGTTCGATTGCGTAATATACAAACAAATCACTTTACTAGGTATAGGAGGGAAGAAAAGTAATTCATCCATTTACGTAAACTATGAAATATTACGCTTTTGAGTTTGATAATTGTCATTAGGTTTTTGTTTAATTAGAATACAGTACAGTATTAATTAAGAAAGAAGTGCCCACAAACGTGCAATTTAGTTTGGTATGAGTTACTTCTCTTTACTATATTTCACCAGTGACTTCGTTCTATTCACACATTTACTAAAATGATATTTTGGACACACTTCGTTGCACAGTTTGCACACGCATTCGGGGGAAGGTTCGTGGTACTCTGATCTTCTGCACAGTTTGTGGTGAAAACTGTGAACTGCTAGCCTTGTTATGGCGCTTCGTAATTTGTTGTTCGGCCCTGTCCAGTTGCGGTTGATCATCGCGTCCGTTCCATAGAATTCACTTTCTATTTCCGCCTTCTTCTCTTGCATGACCGTGCGTAGTCGAAGTTCTGCTGCGGTAGATGGCAGCATGATGGCAGTACAGTATTAACAACGAATGTTTTTACTCACGAACTGAGCTGTCCATACAAGCTTATTCATTATGCAGTGTATATTATAGTGTCTATAGCACATTAGCATACACTATAGAGAATGAAGTTAAATTGAAAAATAATCATAATATGGATATTTAAACATATTTTTTAAAATGGTGGCCGTTCATTTCGATACAGGCTTCAGTTCTAATGTATGTAATTCCAATTACCAGTTTCGTCCTTCGTACTAGTAACTCATGTTGAAATAATTCTGTACCTACTCTGTAAAAGAGTACCTTACGTATTGTAAATTCAATCTTCACTTCTGCTCGATCCGAAAAGGTAAAATTACTCAGACATGCTATCTATTGTCCGTCCAAGTGGTTATGTCGCAGGATCGTAGAAAGAAGGGAAATCACGTGACAGTTAATTACTTAACGAGGCTCTTTCATTTAAGTTATTTTAAACAGTTGTATGGGTATAATATTAAGTATATGTCCAATTCCTAACAGAAATTAATGTTTTCAGAAAAGAACTAAGACAGCCCAGCCACTAGCCTTTACCGAAAGGCGAATTGAAGCTGGTGGGGAAAACCGGAATGCGACGTAGGCAAATGGACGACAGTACCTGTGCGAAAATGATGCAATATTGAAAGCTCTTTCGTCATTGGAAAACACGAACATATTTTTGGAACGTACTGCGACGGTAAAGCTACTATGACTGTATGTGCGGTCTTGGATCTATGTGGAAGACGGTTGAACTTCATTAGTAGAAGGGGTGGGAGTGAAGTACATTCAAAAACTCAGGTACAATAAAAATTGAAGTAAAAATAAAATGATGTCCCTGTATAAGATGCACATATGGAAATCTATACAAAATAAACAGAGCCTTGCTTTTCCTGAAAGAAGTCAAACTTTGGTCTACTGGGTTTGTAACCTAAAAGCTATAACTTCAGCGCTCTGATTAAATACATAAACTAACAAATAAATGAATGATAACTTTAGTTAATTATTTATTTGAAATGTGACACAATGTGAGTGAAAACATAGAAAGGAGTCGAAATATTAAAAGCTAAAAAAGTCTCTATTATTTAATATAAACAAAAAACAATTTAATAAAACTTAATATCAATAAAAATGAATTCAACACGAAATTTGAATGACATCAAACACATCAAAGAGACGTACTAGCAATTTCATTCATGCGTAAATGTGGTTAGAAGTTCAAAATACGTCCTCCCTATTGAAGGGGTTGGCACGAAATTAATTAAGCCGACAAAAGGAAATTCCTCGACAAACATTTATTAAAATAATGTAGAGGACATAAAGCAGTGAACCCAATGCTTGCTCCATTACATTTAGACATACTTAGTCTCCAGAAATCAATACCGAACACAATGGAACAGAGTGGTATGTACATACTAGAGACATCGGAGTCAGTAGATGATCAGGAAAGATATTGGATACTGGAGAAAAAAGAAAAAGGGAAGACCAAGAAGGTCGTTGAGTGAAAGCCTCAGGATCGAAGACTGAGTTATAACGGGATAAAAACTCTATTGTTGCAGCAATTTCGTTGCCCGTATCTAAAAATAATATCAATCGCAGCCATTTCGTCAGTTGCCACTGATTGAGTTTCAGAAAATATACTGTAGGATGTAAGTTGAATGTCTGTTTTCAACATATGTATCATAGAGCATACGTATGATTATGATATGAATTTTACGAAGAGATCGAATATAAGTTGGATGTCTTATTTAACATAGCTTGTACGACGAATAATTTATTCAGAGACGGTATGATTATGTTACCCTACGAGTTTCATAAAGCATAGGCCTATGATAAAAGCTGAATGTCTTTGTTTGACGTAGATTTTACACCGAATACTTTATTCAAAATACTGTATGATTAAGCTGTGAGTTTGATAAAAGTATAGGATATAAGCTGAAAGACTCTGTTTAATGAAGCTTTCCCACAGAAAAAAAAAAAAAAACATAAGTTATAAATTTAATGTACACGGATTTTACATCGAATACTTTATTTAGATATCTTATGATTAAGTTATGAGTTTCATAAATAAATGCAGGATATAAATCGGGTTTCTGCTTTTACATCGAATACGATAAGAGGAACATCGTTTCAAATCGTATCATGTCCAAGAAACAATTTTTTACAGGAATGATGAAAAACTGAACTACTGTCTGTCCAAGTGCTTATGCCGCAGGAATATCGAAACGGACGAATTCACTTGCCAGTTACCTTTCTTTAGGTTATTTTAATCATTTGTGTACTATTACGTAGACGTCCAATTCCGAACAGCAAATTTTTTTTTTTTTTTTTTTTGGAAAATGTAAGTTTGGCCAGGCATTAACCTTTACAGAGGGGCAGCAGAAACGGGTGGAGAAAATCGGGATGCGACATAACCACTCGGACGGACATTACTTGTAAACCGGAGAAGTTTTCATTATATTTAACACAACAACTTTTGAGTACATGTTTTACGGTTTAAAAATACGATGACTTGAAACGATCAGGCTTCACATCATGAAAAATAAAGTGAGAAAAAGTTTTGAATTCACTTGTGGACTTAATACGTTTTGAAACGATTCTCCTCAATTCAGGGGCTGTATGATTAAGTTAGGATTTTCATAAAAAATGAATGATATAAGTTGGATGTCTTTCTTTTACATCAAATACTTTATTCAGAGATGGTATGATTAAGTTATACGTTTCATAAAAATATAGAATATGAATTGGATATCTTGACACAGTTTTCACACCGAATACTTTATTCAGAGATAGTAAGATTTAGTTATGTTTTATAAATATGTGCTGTTAACTGGACGTGTTCGTTAACGCAGATTTACACCGAATACTTCATTCAGAGACGGTATGATTAAGTTACGAGTTAGATAAAAATATAAAATACAAACTGGTATGTCTTCCTTTAATACAACTTTTACATCGAATACTTTATTCAGGGGCTGTATGGTTTAGTTAAGTCACGAGTTTGGTACACCGCTGTGGAGTAACGGTTGGCATATCTGACCGTGAAACGCCCGGGCCCAGGTTCAAATCTGGTTGGGACAAGTTACCTGGTTGGGGTTTTCTTCCGGGGTTTTCCTTCAACCAATTGAAGCAATATTGCTGCGTAACTGTCGGCATTGGACCTCGGATTCATTTCGCCAGCATTAATTCACATGTCATACAAACCATAGCCCGGGTTAAGTTCACGGTGCGGCGAGCTGTAGGCCTGCTAGTACAAGAACGCGGCATTTAGGCTAAAAGTATCATTCACAGGGCAGGAGTGGTAAGCACAAAAAACCTGAGCTTGCAGTGTAAGCCTTCGGGTCCCTCCTCCGTAGAATAAAGTCATGATTTTAGTAAAAATGTAAATATATTTGCTCAACAGCTTGTACACCGAATAATTTATTCAGATCCGGTATGATTATGTTACGGGCTATAAAAAAATATAGGATATAAGCTGGGTGACTTTAATATAGATTTTATACCGAATAATAATTTATATTCAGAGACGGTGTGGTTAAGGCGTGAGTTTCTTAAAGCATAGATGTCTTAAGTATAGCTTAAGCAGTGGTCAAGGAGGAAAATCAGATGAAAATAAATAACATTCGGAAAACCGACCCACAGTCATTTCTTTCATTACACATCTCACGATACTTTTTGAAGATCAAAAACGGTCTCTTTCAATGACCCTGTTGATCGTCTATTGAACTTTAATGTAAGCTGTACTATTTTTGTCACTGTATTTGTATGTGGTATCTGGTAAGATTAAAAAGAAGGACTCATGGCTTTAATCTTGTCAGAATGAACTAATGAATGGATGAATGAATGAATGAATAAATGAATGAATGAATGAATGAATGAATGAATAAAATAAATAAATAAATAAATAAATAAATAAGTAAATAGATAAATGAGTAAATAAATAAATAAGTAAATAAATTAATTAAAAAAATAAGTAAATAAATAAATAAAATTAATAAATAAATAAAATAGATAAAATGAATGATGAATGAATGAATGGATTAATTAATTAATTAATTAAAGAATGAATGAATGAATAAATATAATAAATAAATAAATAATTAAATAAATAAGTAAATAGATAAGTAAATAAATAAGTTAATTAATTAATTAATTAAAAATAAGTAAATAAATAAATAAAATAAATAAAATGAATGAATGAATTAATTAATGAAAGAATGAATGAATGAATGAATAAATGAATAAATAAAATAAATTAAATGAAGAATGAATGAATGAATGAATGAATGAATATACATGCTGCACGTTTCAAATGATGTTTTGTTATGTTTTTTAACGTTTGAAAGTTACGATTGGTCGTAAATGATTAAGAACAATTAAAAATAATAAATTATACTATAAATAGGCAGCACTGTAACAAGTTATAATATTATGGTTTTGATGCACGGTTTACATAAAGGGCGCTAAGTGGAAATGAATCCAGTAACATCACCGTCTGAGCCGTCGAAGCCTCAGAGCAGAACACCACTGTCAAGTAATTATTGTCTCTGCCACTGGATGTCCGGAAACGCGGATTTACGATTTAAAGACACTCTCGTCTAGGTGGAAGGTCGGTATCGTGCTAAGGAAGCTACCATGTGTTAATTTCAAGTCAGATCTACCATAAATATGCTCGCAAGGAGACAAGGCCCAGTAAAAGAGAACATTTCTCTTTAATAGATTTACAATCTATCACCTATTAAATATCAGCCATTCTGCTAACACTGCAACGATGAATATTTTCAACGAATCATGAATGTATTGAAACTTTGTATTTTATTTTTGGTGATTAATCAGGTATAGTAGGTACGTGAATAAGAATATTAATTCGTGCTGAATTTGGTCAACCAGGCTCTGTCTAGCTGATTTTGCTAAGGCTGGGTAGTAGTAGTAGTAGTAGTAGTAGTAGTAGTAGTAGTAGTAGTAGTAGTAGTAGCAATATATGGCGCAACAGCCCATGAAAGCCCAAAACCGACCAGCCGACTGCTAGTCTCGCGTCTATATGCAATGCAGAAATAAACGATCATCCAAACAGTCTGAGGTATAGTGTGGTTAGCAGGATGATCCTCCAGCTGTTACAGCTGGTTCTCGAAACAAGATTTCGCTACCTATCGTAGCTCCCCAAACATCATGATGATGGGTGGGCACCTGTCCCATACACTGGCCGAAATTTCATTAGAAAATTCCTTCTCTTAGACCTACGACGCGAGACATACCACAAATTCCGTCACCGCCCGGGATCGAACTGGGACAACTAGTTGGAGAGTCACAGACGCAGTTAGCTTGTTGTCAATACAGTGCAAAAACGCCGTTTAACTAACTTAAAACAAATGTCACTGGCTGGCTTTTCCGAGATCGGATCCATAAAGTTATTAAGCTTACATTGCCCGTTGTGCACCCTACATACGATGATTGTTCCAGATTACTGATCTTGGTGGCATCCGTGAATCCGATACTGACAGACGGTCAATCCTGCCTCAGGCCTGACAGAGCCAAGTCCTTCCGCAAGACAATTATCTGATGAATCTGGGTATTCTGTATCCCAAGCCATCAGCATCAAAAACAAATACTACCACATTTCTAGCCTATTTTTACTGTTACGGACAGTAGACGACATGGAGAGGTGAAGATTGCTGCTGAAATGAAAGAGAAGGACAAAAGTACCCCGAAAAGTCTCTACAACTTCATAATACAAAATATATCTGCCTAAATAACGCTTATCTACAATACTTTTGTATATTATCTAATTTATGACATACAATTGAAGGGCTCAGAGCCAAAGGCAACTAACCCACAATTACAAAATGAGTAAATAAGGGGTGAAATTAAGAGGATCCTGACAAAAAATGATTGGTTTCACAATTTATTTTAATTGGGCTACATTGAATAAATACAAAAATATAGCATGAATCTATAACAACAATGTATAGTTTTGAAAAAAGGCTTAATAATGAACAATACAAATTTGTGGGTTGGTCGCCTTTGGCTCTGAGCCCTTCAATTATAATTTAAGAATGTTCAATTTTGGTTTTTTACATCTTTCAACATTGTTACATATAATTTAAGTTTTAGTCATTCTGGTCTTACATGTATCACTATTTGAGTAATCATACACACTCATTGTCAACTTATCTTATTTCATAGTTTGTTATACACTATACAATTTCACTCAATACTGTCCTCTTCCATCCACGTTTATTACATTATTTTATGATTTTAGTTATATTTTTTTCCGTCGCTGGTTTTTCCAAATATTTAATGACAGAATTCTTTTGCAGATATCTTTTTTGTATATTTTTGTAAAAAGTATGCATATTTAATTTTTTCCCCATTGCCAAATAAACAAGATAAACAATTAGTTAATTACAGGTTTTTCCACATACATACAATTACTGCGTAGAATATATATTTAATAATCTACCCATGTCCAACGTAGTGAAGATAGAAAAGCATGTAGTTCGTAAAATTTTTTAACTCATCTCATATAGACAATTTTTAGTACGGTTTTATTAAATATGCATAATTTCAAACAAATTTTACTTGTATTCCTTGTCAATTATTTTAATCATTTATTTTTTTAATTTGATGGTTGTTTTCAAACTTTTTAAACTTGTTCATTGCAATTCGTATAATATGAATTTACTTACTTTATATACATATCTACTTATTAGTCTGATGATGCCCATAATAAGGACGGAAACGTTTACTAATACTTACTTACTGGCTTTTAAGGAACCCGGAGGTTCATTGCCGCCCTCACATAAGCCCGCCATTGGTCCCTATCCTGAGCAAGATTAATCCATTCTCTATCATCATATCCCACTTCCCTCAAATCCATTTTAATATTATCTCCCCATCTACGTCTCGGCCTCCGCAAAGGTCTTTTACCCTCCGGTCTCCCAACTAACACTTTATATGCATTTCTGGATTCGCCCCTACATGCTACATACCCTGCCCATCTCAAACGTCTGGATTTAATGTTCCTAATTATGTCAGGGGAAGAATATAATGCGTGCAGTTCTGTGTTGTGTAACTTTCTCCATTCTCCTGTAACTTCATCCCTCTTAGCCTCAAATATTTTCCTAAGCACCTTATTCTCAAACACCCTTAACCTAAGTTGCTCTCTAAAAGTGAGAGTCCAAGTTTCACAACCATACAGAACAACAGGTAATATAACTGTTTTATAAATTCTAACTTTCAGATTTTTTGACAGCAGACTGGATGATAAAAGCTTCTCAACCGAATAATAACACGCATTTCCCATATTTATTCTGTGTTTAATTTCCTCCCGAGTATCGTTTATAATGTATGTTTAATGTATGTATGTAAGGTATGTATACTGTATAATGTATGTTTACTAATACGTATTAGCAAAAATAACTTTTTTGATACTTTGCTATAATAAATAAGTCAAAGACTGAACTATCAAAACTTCACATTGTTGTATTGTCATTATATGACTTATTGGAATACACATAAAAAATTAATTCAAAATTCAAATTCTTTACAACTTGTTTTATCCATCACAAATTCCATCACAACCAATATGGTGATCGTACTCGGGGCTTTCGAATGAAAGAGATTAGTTACAGAGATGAAGTGTAAGGTCACCATTTAAATTATCTAAGGTAGGTGTCCCTGATATGGCCATGCTAAGATTTGGGAATTTTTCTAGCCGCCATTTTGAAAAAAAATGTAAACCACTTTTTTCTTACTCGTTCTCAGTCTAATGGACTTTCTTAAAACAATTTCCTTTCCCCATAAAAATAACTTTAATTGTCCAAAAAGTCCCAAATTCCAAAAGTCTACCTAGTGGCCATATCAGGAACATGTGCACATGATATGGCCACCCTTGTTCCATGTTCTACAAATCGTGATTGTTTTCAGTTTGATAGCGCAGCTGTGTTAAAATTAAATAATTTTGATGTGAAATGAATAAAAATGACACTTAATAATTTTTTTATAATTCAAAAGTGTAGTCGAAACAGGTTTTTCCATAAAAATTAAGTTGTTTTTCTTAAAATACAAAATTTTTGCGTAATCCCAGCTATAAGGCATGTAAATTTGTCAGGTGAAAAAATAAAAGTGAAATGAACTTGATATGGCCATGGTGCATTTGATATGGCCATATCAGGAGCAGATAAGCTTTCACGAAAATCGTTTGATTATGAACAACTCGTAACAGATACGCCATCAACTACAACACCAATCAACAGAACATTAAACACTGAATGGAGTACGATGGTTTTCATGAAACAAGTCTTTGAAAAACATGCATAAAACAAAGGAGACTTACCAGAGAAAAATAAGAAGAGGTCACATGAAAACCGCAAAACAGGCAACTGACGCCATATTGCTCAACTTGACTGGATGGAAAACGATCAAGTGACATATCAGGATGCCCTTTCAGTGGATGCTGCTGCAATTTAGCGGATTTTTTGGTTAACTAACTCACAATAGGGGGGTGACCATATCAGGAACATGGCCATAACAGGAGCACCCACCTTACATGGTACAACCATCACACACGAAATTGCTATGAAAGAAATATAAATCTCTTCTTCCATGCTAAGAATCGAAACTTCGTTCTCTTGATTTGCAGCAACACACGTTACCACCTGGACAACAGCGGAGGTCAAGAATATGATAACAGATTTCATGTTTGATTATCCTTCGAAACGATACGTCCATTAGGGACTGTACAAATAACAGAGTGCCTGATGTAGCTGGCCTGTAATTATTATGCTATACGGAAGGGTGAATTACAGGACGTGTAGCGCACCGTTTGATCGTTAAATTTGAGATGAGAAGAACCCCATTTTACGTTTGCACATGTGAGGACGAAGGTGGCGCCATCACAGGCGATAATTAATGTCAGAGAAGTAATATTCTTCGAGTGCCTCACTAATTATTACTACGATCACTAATTATTACTTCAGTTACATAATCTCAGTCTTTCTTTATCGTTATTTATCCTCTTATTTGGTACAGACGATCCAATACGGTATTACGGGAGGTTATATCTTTGGACCAACATTATACAGGCACACATTTGCGGTCTTCCCTAGTCGTGTGGTCAGCATGGTACAGAATCACCGCTAAGATAACATAGGACAACATAAGACATCCAGTCCCGTTAATAGAGGATAAATCTCTTCCATTTCTCCGCCAGAAATCTAAAAATTTAGGGGAATCTGTACTTCCATATCTTACCATGTTAAATTCCTTAATTTTTGGGTGAAATTTTCTCAGGAGTTATAAAAGATGTAACATACTGTTATGTATACAACCGACTAAATAAATTAAAAATTCCACTGAGCAGTTGACAAAAAAATCATTGATAACATTTTTTTGCATTAAGAATTACTACAAATATTTTCTTTTATTTCTGCTGAAGATAGAAGTAATCTTAATTTTTTAGCCTACTGTGTAAAATGCTTCCACATTGATATGGTATTTTAATTTTAGTTTTCTGGGTACAATACTTTCTGAGAAAAATGCACAAATGTCACACAAAATAAGAAAGTGCAGAAAAAGTTGTCAAAGTTTCCGTATTTTACAACGTTAAATTCCTCAATTTTGGGTCCACTTTTCTCAGAAGTTATAAAAGACACAAATGTAGAAAACAGGGCATATGTAATATACCGTTTGTATACAACCGGCTAAATAAATTTAAAATTCCGCTGAGCGGTTGTCAAAAAAAAACAATCATTGATAACATTTTTTTAAAGAATTACTACAAATTATTTTTTTTTATTTTTTTGCTGGGGATAGGGCTAAAAGCTGACAATTAGGAGAAATAAAATCATATTTTCATTTTACACATATCAAACTATCGAAAAACGATAAAAACCAAAGTTTCATTTTTTTTGTCAAAATTTGGTGTACAGACTCACCTGTGAGAATGCTATCCACACTCATAAGGCAGTGGGATGGCCTCAACGTACTGTGTCTGAATGAACTACAGTATACATAGCGATGTTTGTACAATTTTTATGCACTAAAAGTGGTCAAAATATGCAGTATAAGATACGCACTTATGACCTAAAAATTTCAGAAATTTGCTCTATAATATTAAAATAATATGCCGTAAAAATTTTAAATATTTTTATAGTTTACTTTGGAGGTATAAACTATACCTAGAATGACAACCAGAAGAGAAAAAAGTGAAATTTAAGGAATTTCAAGGCATATAAATTATATTCAAAACATAAAATCCTAACTTATTTTCGTCAACTATTATGAGACCTGAGTTTCAATGTACAATGAATAGCTTGTGCGAATTTTCAAATGAAAATTATTGTCTATTGTCACTAACAAAGTTTTCTACGTAGAAAATTTGTTTCTACTCCTACTGATAAAATGGGAACACGTTTAAAATGAACATCACTTGGTTCTCACTCTCTCGCAGACTCTATGACACACACATGCCCCTTTTTCTACAATTTGGTAACAAAGTGATATACCCTACTTCCACATCCAGTTGCTTAAGCGAGATGCCTAGCCACCGCTTTCTCACCTGCGTGAAAACAACAGACAATTTTTTGTCGTGACTCATGACCATTTAGAGTCAAGTCCATTTTGTACATTTCACAGAATAGGAGAGGAAGAAGGTTTAAAATTTTATCACATGAAATTAAAAGAATATAATTCTTGGAAATTCAAAGAACGAAGGAAACCAACACTAGAATATAGACACATGTACAGGGACATCATTTTATTTTTACTAACATTTTTAATATTAACCTGGCTATACCTTTAGAGAACCGGAAACACCGTTAGCTACCCCCTTCCACAACTGGAGTTCGATGATACTGGCGTAATACACAAACAAATCACTTTACTAGGTATAGGAGGGAAGAAAAGTACTTCATCCATTTACGTAAACTAGGAAATATCGCGGTTTTGAGTTTGATAATTTTCATTAGGTTTTTGTTTAATCAGAATACAGTACAGTATTAACAATGAGTGTTTTTACTCACGAACTGAGCTTTCCATGTGGACGTATTCATTATGCAGTGTATATTATACTGTGTACAGAACATTAGCGTACAATATAGAGAATGAAGTTAAATTTAAAAATAATCATAATGTGGATATTTAAACACATTTTTCTAAATGTTGGCCGTTCATTTCGATACAGGCTTCAGTTCTAATGTGCATATTATCGCACTATAGACTATTGCACCTAATCCCAATTACCAGTTTCGTTCTTCGTACTAGTAACTCATATTTAAATAATTCTGTACCTACTCTATAAAAGAATACCTTACGTACAGTAAATTCAATCTTCACTTCTGCCCGATCCGAAAAGATAAAATTATTCAGACATACTATCTACAGTCCGTCCAAATGGTTATGTTGTAGGGTCGTAGAAATGGAGGTAATTACGTGACAGTTAATTACTTAACGAGGCCCTTTTATTTAAGTTATTTTAAACAGTTGTATAATATTACGTAAACGTCCAATTCCTAACAGAAATTAATGTTTTCAGAATAGAGTTAAGACAGCCCTGCTTTTACAGAGAGGCGTGCAGAAGCAGGTGGGGGAAATCGGGACGCGACGTAGGCAAACGGACAGTACCTGTGCGAAAATATGATTCAATATTAAAAGTTCTTTCGTCACTGGAAAACGCGAAGATATTTCTGGAACGTACTATACTCAGTAACTCAGTGCTGTTTACTATAAGCGGCCTTGATTCTGTCTGGAGAACAGTTGAAACTTCATTAGTAGAAGGGGTGGGAGTGAAGTACATTCAAAAACTCAGGTACAATAAAAATTGAAGTAAAAATAAAATGATGTCCCTGCATAAAAAGCTTCAAAATGTAAAAATATGCTGAATATGACAAATAGATGATTAAAATAAGCTCTATCAGAATAAAAGTGTCAAATATGCACAGATATGTTTCACCAATTACCTTAATAGAATTAGATTCTTTCTTTCTATTTTCATAAAATGGATTTCTGTATACTTTAGTAACACAATGACCTTATAAAAATGTGCTAAATCACGAAAATCCGAGCCCAACTCATGAGGAAACTGTGTCCGAAAACGTACCGTTCAACAGTAATAAACCATTAAAGCGACTGATAATATATATCAATGTTACCCTGCACCAGGACAAACTTTCGACATACCTGTTGGTTGGGTTGCTTATTGCTTAGGCGCTTTCTACTAGCAGGCCATTATTTCATATACATTTACTCGATCTGAAGTGCAACTTTGATTTAGAAGATATCTTTCACATCGAGGTCGTCAGTCCAGTTTACATTTACTGATACAATGACTCAGTACACGTTATCAGAACTTGTATTTGACTCTGCGTCACTCATCCAAGCAACGCCAAAGCTCTAGTTCGTTTTGCCGCCGCCTTAGCGTTGCTTTCAGTGGATCATGGAAGGCGAAATACAAACCGCTGCATGATGAACATTAATGGAGTAATGGTGAAATGTCAGCAAGGTTAAACGGGAATAACCTACCCTCCGAAAACCTACATTCAAGCGCCGTCTTTATCCATCACAAATGTCCACACCTGTGGAGTAACGGTTAGCGCGTCTGATTGCGAAACCAGGTGGCCCGGGTTCGAATCCCGGTCGGGGCAAGTTACCTGGTTGAGGTTTTTTCTGGGGTTTTCCCTAACCCCAATACGAGCAAATGCTGGGTAACTTTCGGTGCTGGACCCCGGACTCATTTCACCGGCATTATCACCTTCATATCATTCAGACGCTAAATAACCTAGATGTTGATACAGCGTCGTAAAATAACCCAATAAAATAAAATAAAAAAATAAAAAAATAAATCCATCACAAATTCCATTTTAACCAACAGGGATTCGAATTCAGGTTACCATAGCTCAACAATAATAGCAGTAATACATCAAATTATCCACCCACACTACTCTTTAACTCCCCACTTCACCTTCCCTGGCTAAGACAGTAATCATTGGTTATTAATGGAGAAAAATTCACTCCGGCGCCGGGGATTGAACCCGAGACCCCCAATTCTACGCACTGGGCGCTGTAACCACCGAGTTACGTCGAGGCTCAATCTGCAGCATTGGGTCGAATCTTTCTCCTCTGGAATTTTCCCTTAGTGACCTTACTCCATGTTCGACATACAGGCCTACATTGATACCTCGTATTTACATATATTAAGGTAACAGTCATCACGCAAGCAGGGCAGTCATTTGAGTGACTTGGTTCCCGGGACTCCACAGTATTATGCACTATTGGGCGAATGATATACGTAAAGATTATTTTTTTTATCCTACAGAATTATTTGTTACGGTTACCATTGGTAACGCTCCGGCGCAGTGTGTAAACACACTAATCTAGCTTGACAAAATTATAACTTCTCTCCTGTCCAACAGGTTTTATGACACTTTGTACAGGAGTTACAGGTGCATATTTTTCTCGTATGAAAATTTTTATTACGATTGTGTAAGAGTGACTACCCCTTTACAGAGGGTGGTTTTAAACAAAATTAATAACTTCTCGCTTGTCTAACAGATATTCATGAAATTATGTACAGGTTCTTACAAGTAGCTTATATTTTTTGTGTCCAAACTATAGAGGGTGGTTTTAAAGAAAGTAAATATGTTTGTGCAGGAGTTACTAGTAACGTATATATATATATATATATATATATATATATATATATATATATACACAGGGACACCATTTTATTTTTACTTCAATTTTTATTGTACCTGAGTTTTTGAATGTACTTCACTCCCACTCCTTCTACTAAGGACGTTCCAACTCCACACAGAACCAAGACCGCAGATAGTAAGCAGTACTGAGTTACTGAGTATAGTACGTTCCAGAAATATGTTCGCGTTTTCCAGTGACGAAAGAGCGTTCAATATTGAATCATATTTTCGCACAGGTACTGTCCGTTTGCCTACGTCGCATCCCGATTTACCCCACCTGCTTCTGCTCGCCCCTCTGTAATAGCTGGGCTGTCTTAGCTCTTTTCTGAAAACATTAATTTCTCTTAGCAATTGGAAGTTTACGTAATATTATACAGCTGTTTAATTTAACTTAAATAAAAGGGCATCGTTAAGTAATTAACTGTCACGTGATTTCCTCCCTTTCTACAATCCTGCGGCATAACCACTTGGACGGACAGTAGATAGCATGTCTGAGTAACTTTATATTTTCGGGTCGGGCAGAAGTGAAGATTGAATTTACAGTACGTAGAGTAGGTACAGAATTATTTCAACATGATTTACTAGTACGGAGGACGAAACTGGCAATTGGAATTAGATGCAATAGTCTATAGTGCGATAATATGCACAAAAGAACTGAAGCCTGTATCGAAATGAACGGCCACCATTTTCAAAATTGTGTTTAAATATTCATATTATGATTATTTTTCAATTTAACTTCTTTCTCTATAATGTACGCTAATGTGCTGTAGACAGTATAATATACACTGCATAATGAATACGTTAGCATAGATAACTCACTTCGTGAGTAAAAACACTTATTCTTAATACAGTACTGTACTTTGATTAAAGAAAAACCTAATGAAAATTATCAAACTCAAAATCGCGATATTTCCTAGTTTACGTAAATGGATGAACTACTTTTCTTCCTACTGTGTTTTACGCCAGTATCATCGAAGTGCAGTCTTGGAGGGGGGAGCAAGCGGTGTTTCCGGTTCTCTAAAGGTATAGACAGGTTAATATTAAAAATGTTAGTAAAAATAAAATGATGTCCCTGTATATATTTGTGTACGAACTCCAAGTCGTAAGCACAAAGTGCCAATGACACCATCCCCATAATCCGTTCTGATTTCGAAACATTCCCGCACACATTGAATATCTGTTGTCTTGAAACGGGATTCCAACAATAATGAAAAATGTAATGTCCGCACTTTAGAATTCTTCACAGGCGTAGAATAAGATCATACATACTAGAGATGAACAAATCTAACTGCCGCTCTCGCTCGCTGTGTTTGTTGCATTTGACTTTCGAATCTTGTCTCGTAACTGTAGGACGTTTCGAGTCTTCATCATTCTCGAAATAGCATTTGGTCGGCGTGGAAAGATTTGGTAACTTTGAATAACATACATAATTGAAATAAATGACATTAGAGATGTTTAATTGATACAAAAAGATCAAACAAAAGAGTATCATAATTATCAAAATGTTCTGGTTCTATTATCAGATACTATCTATAGTGATAGGCCTATAAATATAAAAGAAATCTCAAATAAATTTATAAATCTAACGTTAAACAAAGCGTTAATATTTTTTTACTTGAGACTGTACACTTGATCTCAATGAACGAAAAAAAAAAATCCTATCCTTTTAATAGGGCCTAGTAATTAAATAAAGATTGGGGAACGGATTATTATACACTGAAAGGTAGACATGATGTTTCAAATAAGCTACTTGATTGTTTATACATAACATATAACAGTTGCCAAAACAGACAAAAGTTCAGTCTGATATAAACAACTGTGACGATTCAAGGCTGCTTGACGTTCGAGAGTTGATGATTCCCGATGTCTTGAAAGTTAGCTTAAGCAGTCAACGACGTAGGCAATACTGTCGTGCGGATTTTCGGCTTTGCGGGCGCTGTTACTCTAGCTTTCTCGATCGTTGTTCAACTCTAATATCTACCATATATATAATTTTAATTATGGTTTATTTAACGACGCTCGCAACTGCAGAGGTTATATCAGCGTCACCAGTGTGCCGGAATTTTGTCCCGCAGGAGTTCTTTTACATGCCAGTAAATCTACTGATATGAGCCTGTCGCATTTAAGCACACTTAAATGCCATCGACTTGAGCCGGGATCGAACCCGCAACCTCGAGCACAGAAGGCCAGTGCGATGTCGACTATGCTACCGAGGCCGACTATATATACAGTACATATTATACATATAGGCATATTATATATATTTATAAATATGTAGGACTACAGCCTATATATAAAATACAGAGGGGAAATTTGGGATAATTATTGTAGGTCCAATCTTGGATCGAATCTACGCCGAGTATGTTTCATTATATGACTACATTTTCAATAGGAACTTCAACATAAATAAAATGTACAGCTTATAGCCTATTATAGGCCTAGATAGGAAAAGTACCAAGGAGAAAGTATGAGTATAAATTAAACTGACAACTTTTCTGGTGAATGCACGATATGGAAACAAGCGTATCTTTATTGTAGCTAGGTTGCTCGCTGCTACAGCTGTCACACAGAATCAAGAACTGTCTGTCGAGCAATTGAAGTGCCGAGCTCAATCGATGAAGCAACAAGTTGCCCATGAACGAACGACGGCCGTACGGCACAAGAGCGAACGGGAGGGATTTGTCTAAATAACAGGAACCTTGCAAGTTTACGCAGCTGTTCCCAGAATTTCGAGATTAAAAAATACATATATTCGTCATAATGGAATTACATTATATTAGTCGAATGTGTCTTCGAAAATGAATATAAAACCGTTTTCAGCGGCTAAAAATTATATTTGATTTAGTTTTATTGCAATCTATTATTTTGCATAAAGGTAGGTTTTAATTCATGACCTCCTAACACAGTGGAAGAAATATTTAAGAAATGAGGTACCAATACACCAACAATACAGCTCCGTAGGACAATATTACATATTATTATTACCAAAATAAGTCATACTTAATGCCTAATTATAAATAATGTTTAGTACTAAACACGAAGATTATATTAAAAACTCTGATTTGATCTTGTTTACAAATCACTATTTACATCTCATACCCGTGATGACAAACTGTATAATCAATTAATTGAAGCGTTGAACCGAATAACGGTCGACGTTACAGTTTTCAAACGTGAGTTTTTAATGGAATAATGCAATGCATAGTCTCAAACAGTTGTCACAAAAATTGTTTTTCAATATCTGTATCAGAAGCGCTTCTACACGAGTTACAACCATGAATTTCTTGGTTGTAACAACAGTCTATGGGTACGAACATGTTGACGATGGTAGACTAGCTGGTAGAGTAGCTGGTAGCGGCAGTGGGGGAAATGAATCGCTAGAATCATATGACACCGCACACGTTGACTCATGGATGGTCGCTTTACTGGTAGCTTTCCAGCACGCTGTAAGCTCCAAGAATGGTTTCAGTCATTCTTTCAAGCTTGCAGCGCAAGTCTCGGCGTGGACCAGAGAGGCATTGGAGAGGTGATCTGTGGACCAGATGTCAATGATGACTTGTGTAATGTAGAGACGACTTTTATCAATTATTTGTGTAATTCGTGCTTTTTAATTTACACAAATTTGTATTCTATTTTAAACTACGTGCGTGTGATTTAGTTTTGACGTTAATTGGCCGTAACTCGGTAACCAGTAAAGATTTTGAGGAGCGGTAACTTTTAAAACGAATTTCCATTCTTACTCAACATTTTTCTCGCTTTGACCCCCCATCTAACGTGAAAAACAAAAAAGTTTACCGCTTACCGAAAATTTTTTTCTGTGAGCAGATCACTTCAAAGTTAGTATTTTTTTTCTCACTTTTAAAAACAATTTTTTGTCTTCGAATTGTTTTCTGTGCTTCCCTTGGACATTGACCTATCAATACAAAAAATTGCAGCGCGATTGTTTGAATATCATAGATGCTACGATGTGATAAGTTAAACGGAGCGGGAAATATCATTCTTGGCTACTCCGACTATCAGTCAGCGGCCTGTCAAGCTCCGCCTTGAGCATACCGCTTGCTTCACCGCTTCAGTGGTTGTAAAGTTTTAAAACACTACACACATTGGATGTAGAAAAAACGTATTGCTCTTGTGTTCGAAAGACCTGCCACGACATTAACTTTTCGTATAAATTCAAAACTGGAGGTAGAATTTAATTAATTTTTTAATTACAAACTACCAATGAAGTCGGATGAATGGACATCGTCGTTCACCAATAGACCTGATTTGCAGTCTTCGACCTCATTTCAAGAGTTTAATCGCTTTCTTCTGTATGTGCCTTAATACCACGAAAAAAAAAACAAATAAATAATAACTAATATCAATCAAATTATTGAGAATGTTCACTAGGCACTATTTTGTAAGAATTGTACAGTTTACCTCAGTGTGAGTATAAGCCGTTCTTCCTGCAAAATAGGATTCCCTGGCAATTTTTCCAAGCCTTCTGTATGAAATCTTTGGTTAAATAGAGAAGATAATCGAAAGTTTCGATTTCCACTCTCGGGTAGGTAATGCATTTTTCTGGAAAGTTCCGCAGATATTTAAAAAGATAATATTCACCAAACGCAACCCTTTATTATTTATAGGATGAAGGGAACACTCTCGAGAAAAGAATTCTTGTAATAATAATCACTTTGATTCTGCACTGTGTAATAAATCAAATTCGTCCTCTCTACTCGAATCCCTTGAGATATCAAGTCTACACAGAGATTCCAAGGAGATGACCTAATCAGCTGCGAGTCAGCTGACAGATTAAAGCGACCTGCAAACAAGCTCCAATTTGTGCATACCGAGCTTCTTTGTCTTTCATAAACACTGCTAGCGCAGCCTGCTAGCTTTAAAGCTAGGCGCCAACGTGTTCGTACCCTATGTCACTAGTCACTTCTAGCGTATCCAGTTGCTTACATTGTATCGAGAGTTATTGCACGTGAGTTTGTTCTCTTTACGAATACTGGGTACATGAACTCTGTGTATCAGATATTATTACGATGTACCGAAGTACATAATGATATTTCAGTGTAGAAATTCTGCGTCATCATATGATGATAGATGAGTGGAACAGAGAAAAATTCTCTCCGGCACCGGGATTTGAACCCGGGTTTTCAGCTCTACTTGCTGACGCTCCATCGACTAAGCCATACCAGATTCCCATCCCGATGTCGAATTGAATCCTCTCAGTTTTTAAGTTCACCTTTTGGGTTCCCTCTAGTGTCCTACCCTCATGCACTGCGTCGTAGATGTATGACAGTAGCACAATGTCCACACATGTTCAGAGGTGCATTCGTTATGAGTGACTAAGTGGCTGGAATTCGACGGAATATTCGCCGTCTTAAATCACAGAGTGATTATTTTTCGCATATAATATAATATTACGATGCACCAAAGTACATATGATATTTCAGAGCAGAAATTCTGCGTCATCATATGATGAAGGATGAGTGGAACAAAGAAAAATTCTCTCCGGAACCGGGATTTGAATCCGGGTTTACAGCTCTACGTGCTGACGCTCTATCCACTAAGCCACACCGGATTCCCATCCCGATGTCGGATTGAATCCTCTCAGTTTCTCAGTTTTTAAGTTCCACCTCTTGGGTTCCCTCTAGTGGCCTACTCTCATGCGCGGCGCTTATTCCGTCGGATCCCGGCCACTTAGTCACTCATAACGAGTGCATCTCTGCACATGTGTGAACATTGTGCCACTGTCATACATCTATGACGCAGTGCATGAGGGTAGGCGACTAGAGGCAACCCAAGAGGTGGAACTTAAAAACTGAGAGGATTTAAACCGACATCGGGATGGGAATCCGGTGTGGCTTAGTGGATAGAGCGTCAGCACGTAGAGCTGAAAACCCGGGTTCAAATCCCGGTGCCGGAGAAATTTTTCTCTGTTCCACTCATCCATCGTCTGTGTATCAGGTTTCGGTTTATCTAGGCCTATTACGTAAAATATAAGATTGCAAGACAGTGACGATTTCTGCGGTAGATATTGACCGGCTAAATAAATCTAAAAAAAAAAAGGATCCAGACAAATTAATATTAATAAGTGGAAAGATGTGTCACGAAAGTCGCTGAGATATAGTGGTCTTGAGTATAAGCTACAACAAGGAAGAGAAGTCGCAAGTTAATGCGAAAGATCCCCCAAGTAATGTAAGTTTCTGTCTGTTATTTTTGCAGTATTATTTTAGTTGCATTTTAATTTACACTTTACCTAGTGTTAGTCTATATTGTGTTTTGCCACTATAGTTTATCTTAGAATGTTATCAAGGCATATCGTTTCAGGAACAGATTTGTACAAATTCTTGTAAGATATGCTCACAGCTTACTCTTTATTTCAGAAAGGAGCTGTTTAAAAATGTATTACTCTCTTACAGTCAGCATTTAACATTATTATTATTATTATTATTATTATTATTATTATTATTATTATTATTATTGATAATGTTTCATGTTTTTATTGAGTCTTGTTTTCGTGATTTTTGTATAGTCTACATTTTATAGTATTCTCTTAAGTATAAAATAATGTTTCAAAACCATTTGAAACTCGCGGAACCCCCAGACTTTGCTCGTGGAACCATTAGGGTTCCGCGGAACACATTTTGAGAAACGCTGGTATAGGCCTAAGATATTATCCTCTGGACTAACAATACAGGATGAGCGCCGACTCGAATTCTGATGAAGAAGAAATTTCTCACGAAATCTCGATCAGTTCATCAGAAATCTACACTTCCATCATTTGTGTTGAATCTGGGCAACTGGTAGAACGAGAGAAGTTAGATCTCGCAAGCCACTTATAACGGCTGGAAATGTTGCTGACTACGCGTTAACTCGAATGTAGTTGAACGGTCGTTCAACTCTGCTGAGGCTTGTGGACGTGAGGACAGCGGTCGGTAGTCGACTTTGGCCCTCCATGAGTTGTCGCGTCACGGTCTCATTCAACAACTTCACTGTTCACTGCAGATCTCAAAGAATTAGTCCGGAATCGAAATTTGGTCATCTTCAGTTTACTTATCTACGAATTGGTTCGATATTCTGAATAGCTACACAATACGTTTATAATGAACATCGAGAGACCAATATAATTTGCAAACTATATTTTCTTTCTTCGTTAGAATTCTGATACATAATCATGTACGAGTGTACAGGTCACCAGGGGGTCATAATAGAAACTGGACTCATAGGCGTGATGATGCCATTTTGAATGTGGCTGTTATACGTAGTCAGATGCGACTGAAGTGGAATACGATTCTAATAGCTGCGGAGTTAAACTATATCTCCTGCATTAATAAAAAAGTCCATTGATTTTTGTTCAATAGAGCATTGATATGGATAATGCAGAACGCGATTTGTGAAGACCTGGCACTGCTGTTGATCTGCATCATGGAATAACTGTGATTCAATTATTCTCCGTTGTTCCAGTTTTATTAAATCGATTATATCAGTTCACGTCTACAGTTTGTCTTTTGTTCTGATTCTCAAACCCCACTTTCAGGCATTATAAAATACGACGAATTGAAGTGATGATAAATCTTTTGCACGATTACATTTTTCACCTTTTCTATTGCACAAAATATAGAAAAAGTATTACAATGTTGAAATATCTATTTCGAGGCTTAGAGAAAAGTATTCGTTTTTAGTTATAGTGGATAGTGGTTTAGACATGCTGTCTGTACATGATTATGTCTCGTGACCAGAATATTGTACGAAATGGAAATATAAAAATTGGAGATTTATCCTTCGAAGAGGTGGAAAAATTCAAATATCTTGGAGCAACAGTAACAAAAATGACACTAGGGAGGATATTAAACGCATAATAAATATGGGAAATGCGTGTTATTATTCGGTTGAGAAGCTCTTATCATCCAGTCTGCTGTCCAAAAATCTGAAAGTTAGAATTTATAAAACAGTTATATTACCGGTTCTTCTATATGGTTGTGAAACTTGGACTCTCACTTTGAGAGAGGAACATAGGTTAAGGGTGTTTGAGAATAAGGTGCTTAGGAAAATATTTGGGGCTAAGCGGGATGAAGTTACAGGAGAATGGAGAAAGTTACACAACACAGAACTGCACGCATTCTATTCTTCACCTGACATAATTAGGAACTTAAAATCCAGACGTTTGAGATGGACAGGGCATGTAGCACGTATGGGCGAATCCAGAAATGCATATAGAGTGTTAGTTGGGAGACCGGAGGGAAAAAGACCTTTAGGGAGGCCGAGACGTAGATGGGAGGATAATATTAAAATGGATTTGAGGGAGGTGGGGTATGATGATAGAGACTGGATTAATCTTGCACAGGATAGGGACCGCTGGCGGGCTTATGTGAGGGCGGCAATGAACTTTCGGGTTCCTTAAAAGCCATTTGTAAATAAGTAAGTCTGTCTTGCTGTCTGTGTAAAATCTTTTATCCCAAACTACTGACGAATTTTTGTCATTAATGAATAAATGAAGGAGAAACTTTTAAATATTACGAAAAAAACGCGTTCTTGCAAGGGAAATTCGCGCTTAAGCAACGTTGCCTAGTTGTAACGTTAAGACGTAGTCGCTGTTAATCAACGATGAAAGAGTAATGGAACGGAGAAAAATTCTCTCCGGCGCCGGGATTTGAACCCAAGTTTTCAGCTCTACGTGCTGACGCTTTATCCACTAAGCCACACCGGATACCCACCCGGCGTCGGACAGAATCGTCTCAGATTAAGTTCCAACTCTTGGGTTCCCTCTAGTGGCCGCCCTATGCACTACGTCACAGATGTCTATGAACGTAGGACTGAAGTCCACACATGTGCTGAGGTGCACTCGTTATGAGTGACTAGTTGGCCGGGATCAGACGGAATAAGCGCCGTCTTAAATCACGAAGTGATTTAAGCATATCATATATATTATTTTAATGTACCGAAGTACATATGACATTTCCATGCAGATATTCTGCGTCATCATAGGATGAAAGGGTAATGGAACGGAGAAAAATTCTCTACGGCACCGGGATTTGAACCCGGGTTTTCAGCTCTACGTGCTTATGCTTTATCCACTAAGCCACACCGGATACCCACCCCGGCGTCGGACAGAATCGTCTCAGATTAAGTTCCAACTCTTGGGTTCCCTCTAGTGGCCGCCCTCTGCACTACGTCATAGATGTCTATGAACGTAGGACTGAAGTCCACACATGTGCTGAGTTGCACTCGTTATGAGTGACTAGTTGGCCGGGATCCGACGGAATAAGCGCCGTCTTATTTTAATGTACTTCCGTACATTAAAATAATGTAGCTGTTAATCAAGTTAAACATTACATGTTCTCAGACAAATATTGTAGCCACGAAGAACATGGAACACATAAATAAGTCGCGTGAAAATCATTATAGAATTAGAACGTAACTGCAGTTCCTTACATTACTGCATTTGTACAGCAATGATAATTTCATTGAGACTTGCTTGACCTATTTTCTATATCTCAAATTTTCGATAACTCTAAGTATTATCCATTTCGGAAAATACTTCGAGATATCTAAGTTCGACTGTGTACGAGTAAATTCATACAGTAGTGCAGCCGTGGCGAAAATGTGGCTCGCAATGATAGCTATGTATTTCTCTTGCTTCCTATCTCCCCCGACCCCCACCCTCTCACTCACTGGAGTCAAACTCCGTTCCATTTGTACTTGTCTCTGACCTGTGAGTGGCGTATCATCGCAATGTCTCTCTCGAAACCATGTACTTCTACAAAAAAAAAAGTTTCAAGTAGGATGGGAGGACGCATTTTTTGCTGCCAATATGATGAGAATATTAAATGTATGATTTGTTCACAAGTATTATGAGGAAAACGGTTGTACAACATAAAACGGCATTACACTACATGTCACTCATGAAACATTAAAAGGCATTATTATTATTATTATTATTATTATTATTATTATTAGTATCATCATCATCATCATCAACATCTCTGTACGTCGACCCTTTCTCAGCAGATGTACGAATAATGCTGTTAGATCTTCAATTTAAACTTACAGATTTACAATGTAATGTTAAATGAAAGCTAGATGTAAGGACTTGAAAAATGTTGAACTTTACAAATCTTTGCAAAAAAAATTATATCCGAAGCTTCGTTCTTTCGCTTGCTCTGTTGAAGTTTGTTCGCTACAACTTACGTTTGTGAAAAATTATTTTCAACAATGAAAATAGTAAAAACCAAATTTAGATCACGATTGACTGACAAATACCTTCGTGATCAACTACGACTGGCAGTAAGTGACATAATTCCCGATTTTGAAAATCTGTCGCAGAGACATTCTGAAGATAGTTAATTTTAGGTTGTGATAATGTGCCCTATGTTTTCTTGTTCATTTCTTTCTTCGTTACACGTACTAAACATTAGTTTGTAACCTTGTACTGTATAAAATTATATTTAAATGCTTGACGTAAGGAAAATGAATATTCGTTAATAAGTCAGACAGTTGCTTCACTTCCCCTTCGGGTGTCCGCCTCCCTCCATAGGTGCTATGCACGTTGCAGGTTACACAGTGGCGCACGATCACATTTTCGCCACGGCTGCAGTAGTGTATCGCAACCCGTAGTCCGTGGATTCCTGAAGTATTTCAAGTTTTGCCTATCTGTCTGATAAATTCTCTAAATTCCAGTTATAAGGTCAAACTTTAACAATGTTTATCATTCAGGATGAGATTTGAAATAACGTTAAAAATATGCGTGGTATCAGTGAGTTATCAATCGCATATTTCATTCGTCGCCCACTCTGAGAATGTAGCAACAGATGATGATCTCTCGTAGGATAGCGTTGAAAATGTATAAAAAATTTCTTAATTAGCTAACATTAAGGGAATATCTTCTTCCATGTAGTGCAAAAAATAATTAAATGAAACCTCCTTCTTGGTGAGAAAAATAGTTCGCCCTTCAAAGAAGAACAACTGCTGTTAGAAATTTATTATCATCTGATTCTTTTCTTAAAATTCGTATTTCCTACAACAAACCCGTTGCTATCCTATCTGCACGCGCAACTATGAATCACGATGTTTCCCGAGCTAGAATAAAACAATGCTATTTGCGCATACTTATGTAAAGCCTTGGTCTTTCTGAACCGACGCATGCGACGTGCGAGGTCCGCCTCGCACAAATCCGGACTACACGAGAGATGGTGAGTGGTTTCTATAACTGCGAGATGCGAGGTCTGCGCACCTCGCAGTTATAGAAAACACTCACTATCTCTCGTGTAGTCCGGATTTGTGCGAGGCGGACCTCGCACGTCGCACGACGCATGCGTCGGTTCAGAAAGACCAAGGCTTTAGGTCAGCAGAATACTGTATCAGATATTCTGCAATGGTATAGAAAACTCTTTATCAATTTACCTGTTTCTAATGTCACAGATGACGAGGGAAATCCAATATGTAACTGTTTAGAAGACGATTGTGGTTTTCAAATTTAAAAAAGGCATATTTAGACAATGCAGTTGGATGTCTTCTTGAGATGAAATTTTGCTTGTTTATTTTTGTAAGTCTTCTTTGACTTAGGTCAAGTCAGCTTCAAAACTACTTCATAAAATTACTGCACTAAACTTTTGGCGTATATCTCCAATCAAAAGGTACTATATTCAGCATTGTGAAAACAATGTCCAATTTGTTCAATCAAAAGTAACACTTCCAAACTTTTATATTAAATTTCTACAATAACAATTTAATTTGATTCCAATACTTTTGGTTTTGCTATATTCTATATAGATTGATTTTCACAATTAAGTAGTCACTATATAATTGTAATACTTGTAAGATAATAGGATGCATTTTTTGTTCATACTCTAAAAGTCAATTTGAAGGAAAAAGTTTCTTTTGAATATTTGCTCCTCATACGAACTGGGCACAATTTTTGTAAGTCTACTGTTACTTCTTTCCCCATCTCTTTTCTACTGCATAATTATTTCGGAAGTCTAGTTGGATCAATACATTGTACACGGTCCCACTAGCGATTGTTATGTTCTATATTATTTTTCCCTTTGAACTTCAGATGTTTAATTGGCGTCGTATATCTTAACATTTCGTTTTATCTTTTCTTGTGACTGCCAACACAAACCATAACAATCGCCTTTCTGCCGCTTGCAGTCTGCTTTTCGTTTTCTTTAATCCAGAATACTCTACACTTTCAAGCAAACATCCCGATGTAGTTTTGTAAAATATAAGTTCCCTTTCATTCTCGTACGATGCCCTTTCATTCTCACAGGGTGTTTCCATAACTCTGCGTCAAATTTCTAGGACTGATAAAGGATGTTTTTAATAGCTTATTTTACGATGCTTTATCAACTGCTAAGGTTCTCTAATGTCTGGATGATATGAAGGTGATAATGCTAGCGAAATGAGTCCAAGGGCCAGTGCCGAAATGGGTTGAGGGAAAACCCCGGAAGAAACCTCAACCAGGTAACCTTCCCAATCAGGACTTGAATTCGGACCCGCTAGTTTCACGGTCAGGCGTGCTAACCGTTACTCCACAGCAGTGGACGGTAAAGGGTATTATAAATAGTAATTTGATATAAGGAATTCAAGTCAGTAACAATTAATTTAGAAGTCATGAGTCTCAGTATTAGTTGTATCCATGTTAGTGGGAAGTAGGCAGGTCTTATGATATTTGAGTAATTTCAGTCGAAATTTAAGTGTTACACAACTTGTAACTCAATCTTTACAACTTTTATTATTTAATGATTTTATTACACACGATTAAATAGGCCTATACTGTTTTATACATAGAGTTTTTCACACCGTACTGTATTTCTAAAGAAGGTGTTCAAATGGCGACCTCTGTCTTAGATGCAACAGTTAGAAGGTATCAACAAAGATGTTACATTCTCTCTAACATTGCTAGCGTTAAGATTGCTGGTGTTGCATGCAGGTACAATTTTATTCTTGCAACAAGTTTTCTTCAATGTCTGCTCGTATCTCGTAAATAAGATTTTTAACATGATGCCATAGGAAGAAATCCACAGGGGCTAAATCTGGGGAGCGTGTTGGCCATTCTACAAGAACTCCTCTTCCAATTAATTTCTCACGAAAATGCTGAGTGGGATATTCACGAACTCCATTGGTGAAATGTACTGGAGCGTTATAATGCTGCAGTGGAATGTCTTACAGTAATTACTGGAGCGTCTACCACAGAAATTGTTTATAAAGTTCTAAATTGTTATTAGACTTGAATTACTCCTTCACTGACTGCTCTAGTCCCAACAGACCCAGGTCACATCCGCACACGAATAGCCTGATAAGCAACAGAGACCCATGAACCCTAAGCCCTTCCTGATCAGCCGACGCTGACAGATGGGCCATCCTTCCTCAGCCCTTGATAGAAACAAATCAGATTTCGCGGACGAGCAGCCTGATGAGTCCCAGGAGTGAAGAGTCCCAACTCTTCGTGATCAGCCGATGATGACAGATGGACCATACTGCCTCAGCCCCTGATACAGCCAGGTCCCATCCGCACACGAATAACCTGACAAGCCCCAGGGGCACGGAGCCCCAAGCCCTTCCTACATCAGCATCAGAAAATCGTACTACCCCAAAACTTCACCACAGCCTGCAGATTACAGGCGAAATGAGAGGAAGGTGAAGTGTTAATGTAATGATACAGGGAAACGGGGTTTCCCCGAGAAAAACCTCTGCGACGTCTGCTTTGTCTACCACAAATTCGATCGGGGTTCGAACACAGACCACCTAATGAGAATGAAGGATCAGTGCGCTAACACTTAAGCCACAGATGCATTTGAGTGGCATTCGTGAATCTGATGCTGACAGGCGAGCTATCCTGATGTAAATCATACAGCCACGGCACGGACATAGCAATTTAGAGTGGATTTGAGTGAAATCTGGTCTGGTTCAGCTGTTTTGTTGTTTTGAATGGAATTGCATGAATTTAAGCAAACTGAACGACGTGAGTAAAGCAAACAATAATATAACAGGGTAGAGTCAAGTTGAACTAATTTGGGACATCGTGAATATGGAAACGATGTTCAGTATGGGGCATCATCCAGTAAAAACCATCGTACTAGCACATGGCTACATTTTCCGAGTATCGATTTTATAAAGGCTGATATCTTAAGGCGGGCGGCTCCATGACTGTTTGTACGTCAACTACATGTCGGCCATGTCATGTTACCTGCGATATCGCCCAGAGCGTCTTTGTTTTCCATCCATCCTGTTTTCAGGACACACAATGACAGCCTGGAAGGCAGGAGCCAACATGCGACACGTCGAACGTATCCAATTCTATAGAAGAGCTCTCGGTTACTCTTCGGTTCGAATATAGGCGAGTACCGCTTGTGGCACTCTGACTTCCTCTAGTTCTCGATATACAACTGTCGGAAGAGCTCTTCAGAGCAAATGCAAACGGCTTCTCTCACAATGCTAAGGACTCGCAATTGTATAGTACAACATTATCAATGCAAATCGACACGGGAATCGATAAATACTTATTTTCTCACAGTCAGTTATATTCTAGTTTCCCTGATCAGTTTTTTTCCCCCTGTTAATGCTCTATGAATGTCTTTTGAGTTGCTAGGCAACGGACAATTTATTCTGTTGATGGTACTGTTTTAAAGAATATTTTAATAAGGGTATAATAGTTATTTCTCTACGAAAGTGCATTTTACTCACTGTTATCGGTGTGTAACGTGAGCCTTTAATACATCAGTAAAACAAATAATTAATCAATGTACACACTGCTATTCATTTTACGCACTACAAACGAAAATGGGAAATGTAATATCCAATATACAAATTTCATTCAGTAAGAAATTAATGCATTACCTCGATCTTTCATTACTTAAATATTACACGTAACACAAATAAGTAAAAAATTTAACCTTCAGTTTTACATTGTAGCCCTGTTATTACTTTGAAGTTACATGTAATACTCATTGCAACAAGAAGTAACATTCTGCTTTTTCAAACCGCATTCATAATCTTTCTTCAGGGGATCTTTTTTTTTTTTTTGGTTAGTTATTTAACGACGCTGTATCAACTACAAGGTTATTTAACGTCGATGAGATTGGTGATAGCGAGATGATATTTGGCAAGATGAGGCCCAAAATTCGCCATAGATTACCTGGCATTCACCTTACGGTTGGGGAAAACCTCGCAAAAACCCAACCAGGTAATCAGCCCAAGCGGGGATTGAACCCGCGCCCGAGCGCAACTTCAGACCGGCAGGCAAGCGCCTTAACCGACTGAGCCACACTTGTGGCTTCAGGGGATCTCAAAACATGCCCAATCCATCGCAGTCTTCTAGATTTAATTATGGTCACATTAACAGGTTCATTGCATAATTTATGAATTTCTCTGTTATGTAGTTTTCTCCATTCCAAAGCAGATGTATCGCGAAATATTTTGTATTGTGTTACAAATTTTGTACTGGGTGTACTAGCATAACAGACCAAATGTAGCCCAACTAACTTCAATGTTTATTAGTTATTACAAATACAATAATTATGAAGCTTTATTAGAGACTTATAACACGTAGTAGTGATATCATTTATTTAACAGAAGCAACGATCAACTCATTGCTATGTTTTATGGTTTGTATAAATTACTACACTTACAGCTGACTGTAACAGCTGTCGTGATTAGAAATCGGGGAATTTCTTCTTGTTCGAATTGCATTATGGTCTTAAGATTTTGGCAACGGAACATAAAATTTTGGTGATTATTTGGCTGTGTCAGACGCTTGCTGTTATTTCGGAACTGTTTTTTAGAACTAGTTCTTTCTTGGAACCGGAACTCTCGTAACAGTTCCGGAAAAAGAACGACTTTTCCCACCATTAGGCTATTACAATCTGACCCAAGTCTTGAAATCGTGAAGGAAATTGAGGGGTGCTCTGCAATAACAAGTTATGTGTAACAAGTGGGTGTTTGGCAGTAAGTAAAAGTAACATTGTTTTCGTTAAGAAAGAAAGGCCTTTGCAAATCTGCGTTTTTGAATTAATATTATTGATAGTTTATTTGCATGCATTATTCGACAAAATCTCGTTATTGAATTTGTTATTTTGATACATTAATGGTGGCGACTATACCGAGGTATGTTGAGGAAGATGACTGTTGAGACATAGGCTAGTCCTACTACTTCTTTTGAACACTGCAGCTAGCTTCTGCCAAGAATTGCTGCTGAAAGGGAAACAGGATTGCATAATGACGAGGATGAGATAATGCCCGCTTGCTATGCCCGGGAGCAGTGTTGAGAGCCCGCGCCCTCTCTCGGCCAAGTTGATGAATACTAACATGGGCTAAATACGCTACAACAATCTCTCACGAAATTAGAAAGGTTCATCGACAGTTCCAGCACTTATTATAAGGTAAGCCAATAAATGCAATGTATAAATCTAGAGTAGTCTATTTATTGCCGAAAGCTGACGCGCTGAATCAACGCTAAGCGGGTTCTTACTTGTCCATTTCACTTTTCGAACTGAGCCGTAATAACAGCAACCTTTTCCCAGGCATACATCCGTTATGTAGTTATTCAATATGGCTAATATGCATCCATTCAGAAGTCTAGGAAAGGAAAATGTGCACAGACAACTGAAGAGATAGCATTAGTGATATAGAAACACATCATATTTCTGATACAAACACAAAACTGATTTTATAGCACTGTATAACGAGAAGGTGAAGCTCATATCGCTTCTTAGCTGGATTTGATAGATAAATTGACTTTTGGAAAAGACCGTAATTTTTGGCAGTACAATATAAAGGCGATATATGATAAAATAATTTACATACACCTTGCGTTCTTTCAATACCGTATAAGAAATTGGATGAAATTCAAATTTATCTAAATTTCATTCTCAGTCTTTCAAACGCTACTAACCTGCATATTGTTTCACCGTCGATTATCTTGGGGTTTCTGGTATCAATAACAACAATCTCATGATACTTGGTGTGGAAGGCCTCTAGCACAGTGTCCTTCGTTCTTGCCAAGTTGCATTCGTATCCTAATTTCTCGCAGGCTAACCAGAAGGCTTCGCTCTGGAAGTCATCCTTGCCGAAGGCCAGAAGAACCTGAAATTCAGAGATAAGCGGCAAATAAAATACTAGATTCACATAAAATGTTTAAGTGGAGAGTTTTATATCTCACTTGTACCACAAAGTAATAGCTAGAAAGATCTTAAAAATTTATCGCTTCGATGCAAAACCATAAAACCATCATTACCATTATCACCATCACCATCAATTCAATCCGTTACTCTCTCATAACTCCAGTTGAACGTTGTAGTCGTGCAAGGCTATAAACCTGATATTGTAACAGAGATTGCAGTGCAGGTTAGGTCGAACAATAAACATTCATCAGATTCTAATTTCTTTCCTTTTTTCTATTCAAAGGATTGAATTTTATCTCATTTCGAACCAAATACTGCCTTTAGAATTATTTCCTTCATATCTTTCCCCCATCTTTTCTTTAGTCGCATAATATCTCGTCTTCCAACCAGTTTATAATAAAATGTTTGCCGTGGCAGGCGATCAGTTTACATCCTTGCGACTGTACCATTTGTTTTGATATTCTATTCGTATAACATCTTCTACAATAAAATTATTGTTACACTATTTAATTCTTTTCATATTTTTTTGCATTTAATCCTCTCTCGCTTAAGGATAAACCTGTAAGTGTTCTCACAGATCTCATTTCTGACGTTTCAATTTTCTTTTCGTTAACTGTGACACAACAGAACAGTGGACAGCTTCAAATACTCTTAAGGTGTACTACAAGCAGTAACATGAGCTGCTGCCAGAAAGCCGAAAGGAGGATAGCAATGGCAAAGGAAGCTTTTAAAATAGATAAAGGAGCAACTTCTGGACCTCTGAGAAAATAGCTAAGGAAGACACTAGTGGAGTACTTTGTGTGGCATTATATGCGGCAGAAACTTGACCATTACGACGAAGTGAAGAAAAACGATTAGAAGCATAAGAAATGTGAGTATGAAGAAGAATGGTGTGAGTCAAATGGACAGACAAAATAAGAAATGATGCTGTGCTAGGAAGGGTGGGTGAAGAAAGAATAAAGCTAGAATTGATCAGAAAGAGAAAAAGAAATTGGCTGAATCACTGGCTGAGAAGAAACTGCCTGCGAAAGGATGCACTGGAAGAAATGGTGAACTCGAAAATAAATGTAGATCTCTATTTCATGAAGTGACACCTTAACAGGCTCAACGCACGTTGAAGCCACAGTTCTGGTCCCTTGACGGATGCAAGCAGCGACAGTAGCAGGGGGGAGTGCCTTTGGCCGGCAGACAGAAATACTGTGAACGTTCGCTGGGACTCACTGTGTGTATGTGTGTGTAAGTTACAATAATATCATATTTAAATGCTTACTTCCTTAATAAAAAAAACGACAAATGACAGTATTTTGACCTACTACTGAGTAACTAAACCAGTTTTCCATTTACCTATGAGAGAGGCATATAATATGAATAGTGAATTTGCAAAACGACTTAAGTCCATATTTTGGGGGTTTTGAGTTGAGAGCATGATTATGTTACTGTGTGTAAAGGGCATCGTTTAGTGGCAGAATTACTTTAATCCACGACTTTTGTATAGTTTTTATTAGCAGCGGAATATTTGGTTAAGGGGTAAAACGATTTTAGTCCTGAACTTAAGTTGTTTTTCCTGTCGAGTGCTGAAGAAACTTACATAGTATGTAATTTTGATCATACACTCAGCTGAAAAATTGTTTTTTGTCTGTTGTCATTGGTAATTCTTTCCGAACTTATCTCACGTTTACCATTACTTCCAGTGCATCCTTCAGTAGGCAGTTCTATTCAGCCAGCGACACAACCAATTCCCTTTATACTTCTTGACCATTTTCAGCATCATTCTTTCTCCACACTTTCCAACACAGTGGTTTATCCCCGATCAATGAAACCAAAATTCAAGATATTCGTAAAATGCTTAAGTACATTCGTGATGAAGAAGATGTGCATACATTTTACGAAAACATTACAGCATGGGAGACAACAAAGAATTGAAAGATACAACTAAGCTGTGGTCTCGTTATAACATTCCTAAGAGTTGTCTGTGCTCTTGTGATTAACAAATTGTTCAAAATAAGGTTGTTCAACAATTGCAATAAAGTTATTTTATGATTTTGGTATAAATACATTTAGTTAAACATGTTTATGTGTCAGTAACCTAATAATTATGATACAGGATTGAAGTTAATTTGCAGAACAACTTAAGTCCTGAAGATAATTAAATTTTTTTACGATCTGAAGAAAGAATAGAAAAGTATGAATTTTTGTAATACAACTATTTCTCCTACATATCTCTTACATATAAAAAATTATATTGTAACAATGTATGATTCAGCGAGGCTAAAATAGTTTTCTTTAATTTTCTCAAAACTACTTCTAGGGACTTAAGTCGTTTTGCAAATTCACCATTCATAGGCCTATGATCAAATAAATTTTAATTTCATTTATTTAATGTATTCCCCAGATCTTATATTAGTATTGAAGTTTTAAGATGTGGAATAAGTCAAGAGTTATACAATTTTTTGGCGAGAGGCCGAAGATTCGCCATAGATTACCTGGAATTCGCCTTACGGTTGGGGAAAACCAAGGAAAAAACCCAACCAGGTAATCAGCCCAAGTGAGAATCTAACCCAGACACGGGGAACTCGTATTGTAAACAGAGCAGTCAGCATGAGTACCTGCATACAACAGCAAATAAGGCAGCGGGAGAAACTAAGCTCTCTGAGAAAGACTATTTCTCGTCGCTGAATTCTAACCCAAACCCGAGCGCAACTCCGGATCAGCAGACAACCCGCACCGCAATTTTAAATTGCCTATCCAACTCGATTATGAAGAACGAAAGCAGCGGTAGTTACCCCGACAACGCGGAGGACTTCAACACCGCAGTGGAATAGCTACAGAGCATACAGTTCTCTGATTCGTCTTGATATTGACAGTATTATAAAAACTACAAATAACATAGCAAAATATTAAGCTTTTCATGCCTTCAGCATCCCTTTACTGAGCGACGGTCTTTCAGGTATATATTGTGTTGTCGGTATTTGTAATTGAGGGAGTTAGAAGCAAAGGGGTACAAGTCACATTTATAAAGAACATGAGTTAAGTGCATCCAGGCCAAGCTAAAACATTTAAAATTTTAGTGGTAAAGGGATACATGTCTTAACCAGACCACACATTAAAATTGAAATAAAAAAAAAAATTCACAGCATTTACGAAATCTTAAGTACTTTCAACCACATTTTCTCACGAATAACTATATGCATTTATAACCCTTTCCTTCTGACCCCCTTAATTAGTCTATTATGTTTAGTGTTTTATGTTCAGAAAAGAATAAACTCTTGTTTGAAAAGTTATTACTATAATCCAAACTAAAAGAATTATCATTCATCTTTGTTTCGAAGTCGTAGATCTCTTTCGTCTTATACAGTATTATGTACCTTGATGAATTTGAATGAAATCTTTAGAAATAACATAGCAACATATAGGCCCGGACATAGACATAGATATTTAGGCAGTTAACAAAGACAGGCACCCGTTTTACTAATTTACAAAAAAACAAACTTTACTTTTATTTTTTACTTATTTAACATACTTTTCCTTTATAAAATAGACAAGCAGACTTAGACATGAAATAGACGAGTACAAATACTTCTTTAGACATTATTACTTTTAGATTTTATAATCACAAGATTGCATTGCCACGTGACGAACTTTCTTCTCTACAAAGGAACGGATGACCTCACTTTAAGTGGTTGTTATTTTCCCTGGCCGGGGCCTTCTTCGAGATTGAGGCCCTAGACAGCTTCTATAATCTTTTCGCTGTAAGAAAAATCCTAATGTAAACAATAGCACGTGACTGAAGTGAGGCTTCATTGGCCGCTGTTTGGCGCCATAGATTCTCAGTACACGTTCCCGCCTACTGTTGTACATTCTGTTTCATGTTAAACATTTCCCGTTACTCGTCAAGTAGGCCCAACCTCACTACTATGCACTCGTTTTCTTAGGAGACATTTACTTTATAATTACTGTGATTAAATTATTTTTAAGTCTTATGTCTTCACAATGGACAGTTGAGGATACAGAAGTCATATCTCAGTACCACGTGCTTTCGTGAACAACTACGAGCTCAAGTGACGCCAGCTTGTTACAAGACTACCTCGGTATTACTGTCGGTATTCATCCGCGTTCATAGTACATAACAAAGCATAAAAGTAGCTTTTCTTTTACATATCGTTTTACATATGAGTGAAGTTATATGTTTCATCGTATTTAACAACTAGAATTCAATTTTTTATATTCAAATAATATAAGATTGTGGTTTCCAAATACGAACTATATTTTCCTGCGTCATGTGAGTGTTTCAACTGGGAGCCAATCACGGGTATGACAGCAACGTGCTTATGTTTACATTAGGATTTTTCTTACAGCGAAAACAGTATAGTTTGCCTAAGCAGAAGTTCGTCGCTACTAACATATAATTTTTTTATGTCTTCAGCTCAATAAAAGTTGTCCACCATTGTGGCTGAGGGGTTAGCGAGTCTAATTCCGAACCCAGCGGTCCCGGGTTGCCTGTGCGAGGTTTATTCGGGGTTTTTCCCCTCACTCCTATAGATGAATATCAGGTAACTTTGTCAGGCGATTGGAACCCCACTCATTTTCGCCACTTCCTTTCCTCCCCATCATCCTTTCCTTATCATCCCGTTTCTGGTTTTTCAGATCACTCTACAGGAGACCTTCCGAAGCTGCTGACTATCTCGACCAGCCTCCGTGGAATGTAGTTAAGCGACATTGGATGGCTTCTGCAATTGCACCCGAGGCGGACCTAATCGGGGGAGGATTTTCGCCTCGGACCGACAGGGTGGCCTTGGGGGAATATGCCGGCTGTAGGGATCGGTTGTTAAGGGAGTCATGTGGTTAGGGCGGTGCGCGTAGGGGGTCTGTGGCACGCAACTCATTCCATATCGAGGGTTAGCGCAATAAATCTCAATAGGTCGCAGTGCTGGGCCATCCGTACCCCCTTTCAGTTAAATTCCATTCAATAAAATTTCGGTGTTTCTAAATCCTAAAGACGTAAAATGTTTAAGAAAGAAGAAAGAAAGGAAGAAAAAGAAAAATTTAGGGAATGAATTAAACATGTAAAGAAAATAAAGAAAAGAGAAGGAACTATTATCGTGAAAATTCTAAACATACACCACAGATAACATATCTGAAAGAGAGCGACTCGCCACAGAGACTGCATTCAGTACACGAGTAGCTATCTACTGAACCAAAGTCTTCGTGGTCGGAATCAATATTGCTTCTCGAGCTTCCGGTGAAGTCAAGGAGCATCATGACTTCTTGTGTGGGCTTATTCTCATCTGTCATTTGGCTCTTGCGTCGCATAAATATTCTAGCTGCAGAAGTTTGAGGGAGTTACTGCGTGGTATCATACAAGTCACATACGCTCTCGATATGCATATGTATGTACAGGATGTAACTAAATTAGTTTAACCGACTCTGAGGGATTACAGAGGAGATTAAAACTGACACAATTTCATTATATACACGTACATGCGATTTGAAACCCGAAAGTAACAGGAAGTTGCGCCGATCATAATAACAAATGTTGTAGCTACTTCAGCTGAAATTAAATTTCGTCGTTTTGAAAGTTCTGTGTATATTTCTATATAGTTTTCTTTATTTATCACAAAAGCTGTTCGCAGTAATGGTTACCACAAGACACATGTTTTGGCGTCATTATTGGTACAGAGTTTTTCATAAGTAAGGATTAATGCAAATTAAACTAAAATGAACCCTTAAATATACAAATTATCCTATAGGATACAACATGTTAATAGGCTATATGCTATAATTGTAATAGAATAGAAAAAAATAGTAGAAAAATTAAAATTTCACAATAAATATTGTATAACATATAAAATATGGACATTGCGGTAGTTGTTTTCTTTAAGGTCCGACAAGATTTAATAAATGAAGCTTCGCCAATTTCAGGGTTAATTCATTTTTTTTATATTGTCGGACACGTCAAATTTAATATTTTGAAAGGAAAATTTTACAAAAAATGAAACAAAATTTTCAACCATTATTGTACAGAGTGTGACATTACCACTCCACACATCATCTCTTTATTCTTCATCTTTCACTGTTGCTACTTCTCGTCACTAGAATTCTCTGCCGCCTGGAGTCAAGGGCTGCCGAACTTTAATTTCCTTTAAATGTAAATTAGAAAAATATCCTATGATGAGTTGTCAGACCTAACGCGCTGCAAATATTTAATGGAATGTGTTCCAATGTATTTAATTTTTTTTTATTTTTTTTTTGTTTCTTATTTTTATTGTGTAATCATGTATAATCGTGTTTATTTATCACTTAACGCCAATATGTATCCCAATGTGTTGTTTTTATTATTAATCTATTTTTTGTGTATATTTTATTCAATTGTCGGTTTCTGGTTTGATTATGTAAATCCTACTTAATTGTAATCTAATACTAATATGTATACTAATGTGTTTATTTTTATTTCTACTGTGTACAATTTTTATTGAATTATCGGCATCTGTTTTTATGTGATTCGTATTTGATTCTAACAACATTAATATGTATTCCACTATGTTTATTTTTATTCTATGAGCTAAATTTTTTATGTAACTACCTCTTTTGATCTCATTATGTACCTAAATTGTATCAGTATGTAATTACTTAATTCTGATCCAGTTTTATGTTCAACTATGTAAGCAAGTTTTAATCCTGGTTGAGTGTAAGAGAAGGCCTTACGGCCTTAACTCTGCCAGGTTAAATAAAGCCATTATTATTATTATTATTATTATTATTATTATTATTATTATTATTATTATTATTATTATTATTATCACCGACAATATTTTTAAATGGTAACATATTTTTTTTTTCATTTTTTTCTGAAAGGTTGGCAACTTATTTAGTTATTTATTTAGTTTCATTTATTTCATACAAAACGTTTGGTTGCTATGGGAATAGTTTCATTATTGGCTTGTTTAACGTAACTTATTTTACCCACAATTTATACAGCTATTGCAACAAATGAAATTCTAATTATTTAATAAGCAATAAGGTGTTCAAAATGCTCCCCATTTACAATCTGGCAGTGACTAAGCCGAAGCCTGAATTCTTGTTGAACATTTTCAATCACTGCTGGTGGTATATCTCTGCATACTTTCCTTATCCTCATTTTTAATTCATAATATGGATCAAATGGACCGTTCCAGACTCCCAAGACAAATTCTCCGCTATATATCACATGGAAGACGATCTTTGGGACGCCCCCTGATAAGATGGACGGAGACCGTAACAGGCCACTATATTTAATACCTGCAAGGACGATGATGATGATGATGATGATGATGATGATGATGATGGATAAAATGCGGAGACTAAGTGGAAGGCAGAACATAGGAAAGATTGGAGAATGGAAAGACTTGCCCTTGGAGGCACCCTATAAATATTCTATTGGGGATAAGTGATTTAATTTTTCAAAAAAAAAAAAAAAAGGACTATAAACATTGTTTAATGCATGGTATAAATTTCGTAAACCTGTGACGTAGGAATGCTTCAGCAGGGCCTATATGGCATTTGCAAGTTCAAGAGCTAAAATAGGCAGCCATCATGTCCCAGTACCATTAAAGAATTTTCTTTCAGGGTAGGGGTACGAGTTTCGGTGACGCCGAATGAAACCGATAAGTCAGTGAATATTCAGACTGAGCCAATGGCCGAACGGGAGCCGTCTTGCTGGTTCCTGCTGGTGGGATATCTTACAAAGGGGCGGTTTGAGTCCGTCCTTAACGAGGGACGTTTGCTGTGTCAGTCGTTAGTGTCTTGAAATGTTAGTGCAGGACGGAAACTGCCTGACGGTGAGCACCCTGCTGGTATTCGGGAAGTTGTCTGTGCTATCTAGTGGCCGTCAGGGACCTTCCTGTCTGGACTCCGTGGTGTCTCCGGTGCTCATAAGCCGCCCGTGGGGTCTTTCACTATTCACTCATTTTATCTCTACCTCCAGGGGTTTGTACGTGTAATAGACTCAATTGAGTGGTCTACACACATCCTTCCGCCTCCTCCGCACAATCATACACAATTTGTGTAGACAGTGCGTTCACATACGATGATTTCTATTACATTAGCAAACGTTGATTTATCCATTTTACGCTGTAATTCAAAAAACAATTTTAGGTAACTTTATATCAAATTATTTGTGCACAATCTCTAAGATATATTTCTCCTCGCAATTTCACTGGTTAGTGAGTTTGCGACAGGAAGAAACTTCACTCTTATTTGAGTTTTAAAAACATACAAATATTCGTTTTTGTCGTCAGAGAATTATTCCGCTTTAAGTAACATACAAATGTTGTTTATAGTTTTTAATATTTGTATGCTTTTAGAAGTGAGCTAACTGTTCAAATGTAACAAAAGATAACTACATGTAACTCAATTTATTCTTTTATATCGCATATATATAGAACCTGAAAAGTATCCATATTATCCGAGTGCCCGTATTTGCCTGATTTATCCTAACCAAAGAGCGGAGATAGATAAGTAAATAATACATTTCTCAGAAACTTTTTTCGTTTTAAAATTGCAATATGATTTGTTGTATTTGAAGAATCATTTCGGTTTTAGAATCATATAAATATTCTTTAGAGTCTTAGAAAATCATTTTTCGCTTCTTTATACTCATTCACCTTTCAAAAACACACACTTCTAAGAGAATTGCTTCACTTTAGTTCATTTATTTCGCTTTCTAAAACATACAAATATCTTTCAGACTTCTTATAGAAGATAATGAGAAAAAATTCCAGAGTTCTAATCTGGGTGTTTTTTTTTCTTCTGTGAGGAGGAGGAACTCGAAGGCTAGCATCGCTTTCGTTATAAAATCAGCCGACAGATGGCAGTTTCAAAATGAAATGTCTACGAAACGAAATTATGATGTCATAAAATAAGCCAACATTCGGTCGTGCAAGTCCAAGCTACAGTAGTCCACTTATACAAGGGAAGTTCGGTGCTCAAAATTAAAAAAAAAAAAAAAGGAACCCCTATATATTTATGTGTGAAAACTGAAATATATAACTATTTCAAGAATTAGTATTGCTTTGTTATGAAAGCAAAAAAATCGGAATCAGAGTATGCGCGATTATCGCAAGCAAATAAGAATAGATGACGGTAAATGTAAATATGGTGAACCGGTAAAACCAAAACGTGCCAAAAAGAGCGGAAAAGAACAACAAATAAGTATTTTTAGAATATGTATTAGTTATAAATATTAATACATCTTACATCAACTATAAACGTGCGAACTATAACGTGACTAATAGCCTATTAAAGAAAGACGATGTTTTAAAAAACCTTTTAGTTGTTTTAATATACATTATATTAATAATAAATTTGATTGTACATATTTTATCATTTGCGTGTGAAGCAGTTGTACGAACAAGATCTAAGATCTGTGAACTTAATTGCATACCAAGAATGAAGACGTTCCTCGTAATCCAAATGCTTTCATAAATGAGGGGGTTCGGGAGTAATACATGGTAAGTGACGTTTTAGTGTTTTGAAGCTATAGGTAGGTAAACATTTATACATAGCTACAACAGTTTGTATAGTTACCGGAAAAGTAAAATCTGTATACTTTTGCCATCTGTTGAGACGTTGGAAAACTAACTACTGCATTACACGCAGAATGTAAGATACTATATTATGCGCTACATATCTTATTTTTGACCAAAAGTCAGTTACCATGTTTTACGGCCGAGCCCCTCAAATTTTCCGTCACTTTTTCATTTTAAGCTCACTATTTACTTCTCTAAAATTACTACATTTTATGCGTATTTTTACAACAAATTGGTTGATGGATACTGAATATGAAAACCAATCAGTTCGATAGTTTAGAGGTAATGCTATACAACGAAGGATAAATGGCAGTCAAGAACAGGTTCTTCTGTGAAAGTATGAATTTTCATGACATCAAAGTCCTCTTCTCAGCATCAAGATACTTTTCAGTTATATTTCGTAAATATAAGCCCTGTACGAAAGGGAAGGTCTATATTTTCGCTTCTGGCGACCAAATTTATCGGCTGGAAAATGGACTGTAAACCATCGGTGTAACGCAATTAGTTTCACAGAAGGCACGAACTCCTAACCTTTGATCCGTTGTAGAGGAAGGCGTTCTCCGGAACACAGGTTCTCTTATCAGGTTGATGAAAATTAATTAGCGAACGAAATAATGGGCCGCAATTTTCCACAACATTGCTCCGTAATTAAATTCTTCCTCCCATTTCTATCATATTAAGGCTCATGGGGTCCGAGAGTACATTACTTCCAATTACTTAGTGAATTAAGCTCCAGTTTCATTTAATGCTATACCTCGCCAAAAGTCTAGTACCTTCTGTGGCAACCGATTGAATAATCTTTACACAGATTGCAGCAAGAATAGTTCAAGCTTTACAATTAATTTCCGATTAAGATTGTGTATAACGATCGACCCGCAATCGAAGATCTAATTCTTCTCGTGGTTATAGTAAGCAACTTCTTAAGGCTAGTTTAATGTAATTGTCTCCTTCCTCTTCTTGCAACCGTTTTCTTCCTGCATACATATCTGCAGCGGCTTCTTGTGTTCAGATTACTTTGTATTGCCAAGATTTCTTTGGAAATATATCCTGCATATTCGAATGTGATGATTAAACAAAATATACAGGTGGAAGTGAAATAGCCTTGCAGATTTCCAGAGCGAATACCTCATGTTGTATGTAGCAAAAACAATATCATATTGGTGGAAAGTGCATAGTTCTTTTTAGAATTCCCCCCCCCCCCAAATGTTTAACAACTTCTTATTCGGTATCTATTTAGAGTAGAATCGTGATTTTTGTCCATATCGATAGAAAATCTAATAAAGAATAATTTATTCCTCTCCGTATGAATGGCAGTGAATTATCGCCGCGCTCTCATGGTTAACATTCGACAGGTCTTTGAGCGGCCTCGTGCATAACATTCGGCAGGTTTTTGAAATTTAATTGCATTATTGTTTTCAATTTCTTATGTCGCCGCTCCAATCACTCGCCTCAATTTCAATATTGCAACGAATAAGCTGCTTCCATTATTAAATGACACTTACTTGTCTAATCCACGTGGACTAAAACTGAGGTTGTGCTGAGGACAAACATTAAGGTATGTGATTAAAATTATTATTAAAAAGTTATTATTAAGGGTAAAGAATGTCAACGTACTCGTATATGAAATAATAATAATTACTATTATAATTATAATAATAACAATAGCCATTTAACAATATAACAAACTAGTGCTTATTCTTATCGAGGAAATAGACGTGACAACGTGACGCTTAGAGTGAAACCTACAGAGCAACAATCGGTCGGCAAAATTATGTTTTAAAAGCACACCGCACGTTATTGTATGATGCCGACATGTTAAGCGTGAGGCCGCGGCGATAATACGTATCACACGAAATGGGTAATACTTCCAGCAGCTACTGTCAGGAGATTGAGTACCACCGAATGTTGTTATTATTATTATTATTATTATTATTATTATTATTATTATTAGTTTAAAACACTTCAAATGGTAATAATAGTCTCAACATGAAACAACTGACTTGCGTATACAGTAGGTCTAAGTTTATTCTAGTTCACCGCTGCGAATAACAGTTAGCATGCCTGACCGTGACCGAGCGGGCCCGGGTTCAAGTCCTGGTTGAGAAAAGTTACCTGGTTGAGGTTTTATCAGGGTTTCCCCTCAACCCATTAAGAGTAACTTTCAGTGCTGAACTCTGGACTCATTTCGCTGGCATTATCACCTTCATCTCATTCGGGCGCTAAATAACCATAGTAGTTGATAAGGCGTTGTAAAATAAACAATTAAGAAAGTTTATTTTTTTTTAATCTCGAAATATATTTATTCCAACCTAACAATTTAAACTCCAAAACCCGCATAACAAGAGAACTAGAACATTGATTGATTCCTTCTTTTGTCAAGCCTTCATTTACAACGCTGCGATTGTGTAGACGCAATCAGAAAGCAGCTGACTACAGAGTAACGTTATCATAAACAAAGAAAACGTTGCTAGAGAACACACATTGGCTAATCTTATCTGAGCAGGTACTGGGAGCGCGTTACAAGTATCGCCAAACAACAAATCCATGTCCTGCGCATGTTGCAACGATGGCTACACGCACCGCATGGCTCCTACACCCACTGGCCGTCTGGCAATCTTACATTGTGTTACATGACTCTATTATTAGCTATACCCAAAGACATGCATACTGGTTTATACACTGCCCAAATCTGATGCTTGGAAATTAGCAGGAGAAGGTTTATTTTTTGCTTGTTTAATGAGACAGTCGTATTTATTTCTTGTTATGAAATGCAAGAAAACGACTTTGGCTGTGGGCACAGAGGGAAGGCATTTTTATTCCATACGCTTCCATTCCTGCTAGCAATACGATCCACTTAGACTCGCGCGAAATGAGAACGAAGGCGTTTTGAATGGGTTATACTGAACTTATTAAAACAACAACCCACCATTCTCCGCCAATATTTTCCATAACCCATTACTTTTATTTATGTATTTATTTTATTGACTTTGTTAATTTGTTATTGAGACATGAATAGCTAACTTATGTGTTCATTTATCCATTGATCCGCTTCTACATCGAAGAATCAGTAAAGAAATTTGGATGACGAAATCGGGGAAGGAAAAGTTCAAGATACAACTCAAAAACTAAAGGACTTATAATGACTTATGAATATAGTTAATATAATCAGTTTCATGTATTCAAATAAACAAAGTTGTAATTATATCATATAAATTAGTTTTTATATTTCAGTCAATCACTTATCATGTTAAGATGGCAGAAATAGATTCTGTTACATCAAGATACAATGTTGATATACGTCACGGATATTTTCGAATTACTTTCAAGTCATCTTCAGGTGATAGTTTTCTAACAAACAAACATTTGAACTAGGTGAAAATATTATTTAAACACATTTATAAAACACTAGTAAATAGTCTGATCATGCATACTTTACAATAAATGGTTGAATGGCGTACATATTATTAAAATTAAATTGATATACAGATTGACATAGAGATTTTCTTTTACATCCACTTCATACAGTCTTCCAATACATTGAACGTCATAAAGAACAAGCCTAGTCTTCAGTGTTATATATAATAATTTTAAACTATTTTAATTTCATAATTCAGGCACATTGCATGCCTCTCAATATACTGTATTATAATTATGTTCATTGGAAGGCTTTCTATCTGTATGTCATTTTAATTTTAAGACTATGTACGCCATTCAACCATTTTATGTAAAGTATGCATGGTCAGACTATTTACTAGTGTTTTATAAATGTGTTTAAATAATATTTTCACCTAGTTCAAATGTTTGTTTGTTGGAAAACTATCACCTGCAGATGACTTGAAAGTAAGTCGAAAATATTCGTGACGTATAGGCCTATCAACATTGTAGCTTGATGTAACAGAATCTATTTCTGCCATCTTAACATGATAAGTGATTGACTGAAAAATAAAAAACTAATTTATATGATATTATTTCACAAACTTATCTGAACTCAACATGACTTTTAAAAAGTTGTAATTGCCTAGCTGACTACAGTACGACTCCAATTCTGTGAATGGTTGTAAGTCTCCAGTATTACAAACAGTAAAGACTCCTGCAATGGCATAGGATAATGTTTTAAGCACATGTAATATGATACCGTGCCGCACGCTGCAGCTACCGTGAGGGTCCGAGCAGACCTAACACGGGCAGTACACTGTCTCGGCTGCCGCGTAACCCTACAATTCGTACCTCAACTCCCCCCCCCCCCCGCGTATCCCTAGATGACGTCACCCATTCAAACTCAAGGTCAAGTTGGATACAAAGATCCTTCATATGTCGATCGCTGTTTACTTCATTGGAATAAAGTGCGACTTCAATTCTGTGAATAGTTGTAAGCATACCGTGACTTAGTAAACAATGATGAAGCCAGTTCAGTTCAGGCACTGGCACCGAGCACATCACAGACGGTAAGAAATGTCTGTCAAGCGGACGTCTTTAAAGATGTAACAAAAAACTCCTCTTATTCGTCGAATTGAAAATGGCGAAAATTTTAAACATATTGCAAGTAATTATTACAAAATTAGTACTCCCACGCGATTTAAAATATCGCTGTCCGCTGGGCTAAAATTTCCACTGAAACTCTAAAGACAAGCTGGAATAAATTACTTACACATTAAGTCGAAAGGGAGACTTCTGAATAAAGAAAGCTTATGTAAAATCCACCAGTCATGCTGCAGGCACTACTATATCAGAGCCGTTTGCAAAATACTATAATTTTTTTCTGTAAGAGGAGTGTAAAACTATATAAGTAAGCTTGTTAGGAATATTTTCAGTCCTAAAAATATTACAGATCATAAAAGAAAAAGAAAAAAAATGGTATAATTTATATATGAAGATATATTTTGTGTTTAGTATTAAGGCAAATCGATGGTGTTGAGCAGCAATCTCATATATTCGTATATATAAAAAAAAGTATTTTTTACAGGAGAGCGAAGTAACATTTTAACTTAATATCTTGATAACAAACAAATGTCTCACATAAGAGGGTATTTAAATTTCTTCTTGTGAAGTTTTATCCATGTTAGAAATATGACTATAATAACGCAAGAAAGCTTTACTGTTGGCCTAATAACTGTGATAAAAATTGAGGGAAAGAAGACAGAGGACGGACACTGAATAGTTTTCTTTTCTCAATCGTCCTATCAGGGACTGGAATGCTTTACCTGCAGACTTACTAAAGGCTTTACCAACAACCAAAAATGTATATAAAATAGACTTAAGGACTTTACTAATAGACGGTAATTATACACAGTATTCAAAGAGTGTAAATGATATTTTGTTATTGAAGTGCTGTATCAGTGAAGAATTATGTGGTGTCAGTGAAGTGTTTTGTGTAAGTGAAACGTGTTCCTGTCAGTGAAGCTTTATAGTTTATAGTGGCAGTGCAAAGTATTTGAACAGTGAATTGTTTTTGAAGTGTTAGTGAAATCGGGATAGAATCAGTGAAATGTGTCGTAGTTCCAGTGCAGTGAGTGAGTTGACAGCGAAATGAGTGTAGTGTTGAAAGGTACTTGTGCAGATATGAACGTATCATACTCGTGGGTTTTAGTTCGAACTTAGGTTTAAGATACAAATTAGATTTGCTTTAAATGTTATTAGGATGTTCCCTGTTATTATTATTATTATTATTATAAATTATTGTTAGTATTAATTATTAGTATTATTATTAATTGTATTTTTTTATTAATTGTGTTTATTATTGTCAAAAAATGTTATGTTTTATTTAACGACGCTCGCAACAGCAGAGGTTATATCAGCGTCGCCAGATTTGCCGGAATTTTGTCCCGCAGGAGTTCTTTTACATGCCAGTAAATCTACTGACATGAGCCTGTCGCATTTAAGCACACTTAAATGCCATCGACCTGGCCCGGGATCGAACCCGCAACCTTGGGCATAGAAGGCCAGCGCTGTACCAACTTGCCAACCAGGTCGACATTATTGTCAATATTGAGTGCAATTAGTTACCACTGCCACCGGGTAGCTATATACCCATTGCAGTGTGAACAAATACATACATATCTATCATCACAAATATTACGCTTAATTTCAAGATACCTATTCTAGTATTTAAATCTCCAAATAACAAGCAAGAGGACCTTGGACATTCATTAGTAGAAGTTTTGTATCAGTTGAAAGTCGAAGTCTCTTGCCAGTGAAATTTATGCAATCTGATGAGCTGGATAAAAGCCAGTTTCAACAAAGCCAAGTTAAGCAATAATTTTGACGCATTATGAATACAGAGAATAAAACGTCCCCCGTTCTTACCACGCACATATTACTCTAAATGCATCGCGAGCAGCTGAGGTCAAACTTCTAGGTCATTTGATGTCCAGGATAGCAAAACGCATTTGTCATGTCTCCCCCTCTAACATATAAGAAAGACTGCTGGCCATTGTCCAAAAAACAAAAGACATCACACGCAACACCAAAGCATTACGAGAGACCAGAATGCCAATTCACTCAGCGGGTGGGGAAGTGGTAAATATTACAAATGGGAGCTCATTATTTTCTAATTTGACTTCTGCAGTAAAGCTAAATCATTCTACTTGTTTAATTGATAAACTGGTTACAATGAAAGCGTAAACCAACACTATAGTTTGAGCCGCATGTGCCATTAACATAAATACACATGTCTGTCCACCCATTCGTGCGTAAGGAATTTCAGAATTTCAACACAGAAACGGCAGCTAATGGGGATCGCTTTGTGCATTCAACCTTTATCCGCTCCACTATTCATGTGAGCTTTGAATACTGTATGTGAACCATGAGGGAAATCGGCTGCGACCTGTGGATATGCAACAGTGGTGTGCTATGCATTTTCTCACATAGGCAAAGCTACAGGCATGGACATGCAATGTACTTTCAATACGATATCAAGCACAGTACTATACACAACATTATTTTTAGTGTACTACCACCACCACCACCACCACTACCACTACCACTACCACTACCACTACTACCACTACCACTACCACTACCACTACCACTACCAACACTACCACCACCACCACCACCACCACCACCACCACTACCACTACTACTGTTTATTGTAAAGGAAAGTGGTCTGATTTTAAAACGATGACAACCTGTGTCCCACAAGGTTCAGTTATGGGCCCATTATTATTTGTAATTGGTGTAAATGATTTACCTGCTTTTATGGAATCTACTTCTGAATGTGTTATGTTTGCAGATGATACTACTTTCATAATAACGGGTGAGAATATAAATGAAATGCTATTGAAAGTTTATGAAACAATACAAGCTTCTGAAAATTGGTTTGATAACAATGGTTTGTATGTTAACAAAGATAAGACGCAAAATGTGTTATTTAAAATGTGTAATATTGAAGTTAATTATGCTAAGCTTCTTGGTCTGACTTTTGATAGTAAGTTAAATTGGAATAAACATATTGATGAATTATCCAATAAATTATCTCAGACATTGTATCTGCTTCGAAGAATCAAACCTGTAATTGCACAAGACATGCTAGTTAAAATATATTATGCCTTACTCCATTGTCACTTGAATTATGGTATTAGACTCAGGGGAAATTGTTCACGTATTAATGACATTTTTCTCTTACAAAAGAAGCCTGTTAGAATTTTATCTGGTAGTAATAATGTAGCACATTGCGAACCATTTTTTATGAGATTTCAAATTATGACACTTCCATCTCCGTATTTTCGAGAAAAATATCAGATGGAAGGCACCTGGGAAGTACATGGTTTAATGATCGGAGCGAGGGGCACCATCCCACGATCAACTGTAAACACTATCAAAACATTTGGAATCCATGACATCATTCCAAAAATAATTACTTCAACCATTAAAGGGTCTGTGGCAATTCTGAAAAATCATTTATACGGAATATCATAATACCCCCCCCCTTTTCTATTCGTTAGTGTGTGATTGTTACAAATATATGTACAAATTTATTATTTCTTAAACTTAAGCTCCTAGTTCACATTTAAATTTGGCTCATCTATCTTACTGTAATCATTACTATTCTTATATGTGTGTTATTCTGTGTTTTTGGCAACCCAGGATGCCTGGGCAGACTATTTCTTGAAATAAATTATATATATATGCATGTTTCTTGTATGTTAAAATAAATGAAACTAAGCTTCCTTTACGTAAATACTTTCACGAGCACGCTACCAGATATTGTAATGATATTGAGTTACCATTGATTAGACTTGAAAAAACAAATTCTTCATTTATGGAACAAAGTATAAAGTTTTATAACATGTTGGATAATGACGTTAAACTTTTGGATATGAGACATTTTAAGATCGTATTATAGAATAAGTGATTTTCACGGTATGACTAAGAATGTGTTGCTTTGACTTATGTTGATTGTTCCTTGACTTAGTTTGATTGTCTGTAGACACAAGCCAAACTTAATAAAGCATATCTATCTATCTATCTATCTATCTATCTATCTATCTATCTATCTATCTATCTATCTATCTATCTATCTATCTATCTATCTATCTATCTATCTATCTATCTATCTATCTATCTATCTATCTATCTATCTATCTATCTATCTATCTATCTATCTATCTATCTATCTATCTATCTATCTATCTATCTATCTATCTATCTATCTATCTATCTATCTATCTATCTATCTATCTATCTATCTATCTATCTATCTATCTATCTATCTATCTATCTATCTATCTATCTATCTATCTATCTATCTATCTATCTATCTATCTATCTATCTATCTATCTACCTACCTATCTACCTACCTACCTATCTATCTACTTATATACAAATGACTTTTAGAGAAACCGGAGGTTCACTGCTGCCCTCACATAAGCCCGCTTCGGTCCCTATCCTGAGCAAGATTAATCCAGTCTCTACCATCATATCCCACCTCCCTCAAATCCACTTTAATATTATCCTCCCATCTATGTCTCGACCTCCCCAAAGGTCTTTTTTCCTCAGGTCTTCCAACTAACATTTTATATGCATTCCTGCATTCACTCATACGTGCTACATGCCCTGCCCATCTCAAACGTCTGGAATTAATATTCCTAATTATGTCAGGTGAAGAATGCAATGCGTGCAGTTCTGCGTTGTATAACTTTCTCCATTCTCCTGTAACTTCATCCCTCTTAGCTCCAAATGTTTCCCTAAGCACATTACTCTCTAAACCTTTAACCGGCAACATAACTATTTTATACATTCTAACTTTGTCTTTTTGAAAGCAGATTGGATGACAAAGGCTTCTCAGCCGAATAATAAGATTAATTTCCCATATTTATTCTGTGTTTAACTTCCTTTCTTTCCAGTGTCATTTATATTTGAAGAGTCCACTGCAAGAATGATGGATGTCGCTTTCTTGTCGAAAATGAACCAAGACTGTCAATGCATAGCTTAAGACATATAGAATGTACATAGAGAGTTATATGTCATTAACACTGATAGTCATTGTCCAGTAATGATCGGAAAATCACAGTTAAGCTTTGAGCGCTAAGAATTTCAAACTTACAATTGCTTCTCCTGCAAAATGTATTCCAAATGACATCCATCCTTCTTGCAGTGGACTCTTCATTTGTTACTTCCTCTCCAAGTATTTGAATTTTTCCACCTTTTCAAAGGATACATTTCCAGTTTTTATATTTTCATTTCGTACAATGTTCAGGTCACGAGACATAATCATATACTTTACCTTTTCGGGATGTACTTCCAAACATATCTCATTACTAGCTTCAAATAAAATTTCCGTGTTTTCCCTAATAGTTTGTGAATTTGCTTCTAAAATATTCACATCATACGCATAAACAAGGAGCTGATGTAACCTGTTCAATTCCAAAGCCTGCCTCCATTATTATTATTATTATTATTATTATTATTATTATTATTATTATTATTATTATTATTATTATTACTCGTGACCAGAATATTGTACAAAGTGGAAATATAAAAACTGGAAATTTATCTCTTGAAGAGGTGGAAAAATTCAAATATCTTGGAGCAACAGTAACAAATATAAATGATACTCGAGAGAAAATTAAACGCAGAATAAAAATGGAAAATGCCTGTTATTATTCGGTTGAGAAACTTTTATCAATTAGGTCTCGTTTAGTCAAAGCAATGAATTTCATATTGCTAGACAAAATAAATTTTAATTCTAATTACCAATATAATATGCAAGAAGTTCAAGAGGAAAATAAACTCTTTCATAAATTTAATACTCCCTAGAATAAGGGTATATGGTACATTGTTTCCCTATGTACTTAGAACCTTATTCAATTATTGAACCATTTAGAAAATACCTCGCAACATAAAGATGAGATGTGGTAAATAAGAAAGACATTGTTATTGTTAACACTATATTATTATTATTATTATTATTATTATTATTATTATTATTATTATTATTATTATTATTATTATTATTATTATTGCAGTACGTAGCATTGTGATTTTATCCTCTTTGGTGATATCTGGTATTAGTTGGCAACTCCGAAGAGACGGTCAAATTAAACTTTTAGGAATTACACTTTCGTGATCCTCATTATAGTCTTCTTCTATCCTGCACACACACAATATCCAACAGTAAAATACCAGCAACTAAAGAAAGTTTCTCATTAAGAAATTATTTACTTTGCATAAGTTGGCAATGTGCTGTAAATACTTTGTCAGACCTGCTAACGTAGATGATTTATTCTCGGTCTCGAATCCGCGTACCTTAGGATATGACTGCAACAATGGCGAAAGGTGATCAAATATATCATGAGGCTGGCAGATTCGTGTTGCCCTCCGCACATTGAATTACTGTAACGAATTACTCCATACGTTTCCCTTTTATTTGTTCAACTGCCTATACAAATCAACGTCCAAAGAAGTTGCTCGACGTGTGCCTGACCTTGGAAGTGCACTTTCTTCCACTCACAGCAGGTTTAAATACAAATACGCCTCACAAAATCAATTGAATAGATACGTTAAGTACTCAGGAAGTTGCAGAAGATAGATGGGGGTCCATATTTTTAGAAAAATGACGTAGTAGTATTCCAATAAAATTTATAGAGACAATATTTTTTAGTTAAATAAAACAAGTGTTAAACTTGCCACTATGTACTTCGGTTGGTATTTCGTGAAATAAGTTGTCAAATAAATGTACTATGATATGTTTAATATAAAAATTTTTGTTATTTTTTCTTTTTGTTTACACATATCACATATCAGCGTCACCAAAATATAAATTAAGCATGGTTTCTTCACTGGCCGCAGGAAGATTTGCGCAACAGTAAGAATATTTTCGTGCACGCAAAAAAGTCACTCACTAAAAACAATTCACATTTTGGAAGACAAATTAACTCTGCAGAAAAATGTTCTTTGACGTGCCTTTAAGGGAGATATGTTCTTTGCATGTTTATCATATGTGTCCTTGCGTTCCCAATTTATACGAACATTACAATATTTACACATCACAATTTTATAGCTATTCAAAAGCTTTAAATTTTATATTCCTCAGCTCTAGAATGAACAATAGTGACTTTAGTTTTTGGCATTCTAAAGCAGAATGTTAGACGATAAATTTACAACACTATAAATTCTAGGGAGAAGTATTTTAACTACATCTACAAAAATAATCATCAGCAATCAGAATGACGAACCTCTTCCCATCAAAATATAGCCTCTGATGCGTAAAATGCACCAAAGATTAAAGAATGTTGTATGTTTTCATTTTTGCTATAGTCGACTACAGAAATCGATCTTTTTTCGATAGTCATACAGATGGTAAAATGAATGTAAGTACTTAACAATATGCATTGAGGAAATATTTGTGTTACCAAGCAATCACAGTCTAGTATATACAGTCAGGAAGCTCAATACGTAGGGAATATGCATTCATAGATAGTTGCTAACCACTAGGATCGCTGCTATCGCCTCATCACATAAAATGTGAAACAGTACCGGCACAGTCTATTGTTTCTAGTAACCTCAACAACTCAAGCTTCGTGACTGTATATACTAGACTGTGAAGCAATCGACAAATTAACTGAAACCAAAGTCACAAACATGTTTTTTTTTATTTTTTACAATTTCGATGTGTAGCCTACTTCGTAGTTTTTGCGACAAAGGGAGGTATATTTCATGTTTAATGACACATTTTGCAGAATGATCCAAATTTCGCGTTATTTCGCGAGTTTATTTTACTATATATGATATGTTATGTATCTAGAAGGGAAAATGTAACAAAGAAAGTAATTAAAGACTTTGGGGGTAAATAATGATAAGCAACATGTAAAAATTGCATACAATTTAATTTTTTTTGCAAACTCCAGAGGACTGCCATATTTTTCAAGCAGCATAATCCAATCACTTGGCCACCGGCGTGGCTCAGTCGGTTAAGGCGATTTCCTGCCGGTCTGTTGTTTTTTTTAATGCGTCGTGTTTCCAAAAACATAAATAAATAAATATATATATAAATAAATAAATAAGTAAATAAATAAATAAATGTAATGAATGGAATGATTGGAATGAATAAACTAACTGTAGCTACTTAATTAGTCATGTTTGAATAAATTTGTTTTTTTAATGCGTCATTAGTTTCCTAAAACATAAATAAATAAATAAATAAATAAATAAATTTAATGAATGGAATGACTGGAATGAATAAACTAACTGTAGTTACTTAATTAGCCATGTTTCAATAAATTTTGTTTTTTTAATACGTCATTATTGAATGAATAAACTAGCTGTAGCTACTTAATTAGTCATGTTTGAATAAATTTGTTTTTTTTTAATGCGTCATTAATTTCCTAAAACATAAATAAATAAATAAATAAATAAATAAATAAATAAATAAATAATAAATAAATAAATGAATAAATAAATGGAATGATTGGAATGAATAAACCAGCTATAGCTACTTAAATAGTCATGTTTGAATAAATTTGTTTTTTAATGCGTCATTAGTTTCCTAAAACATAAATAAATAAATAAATAAATAATAAATAAATGAATAAATAAATGGAATGATTGGAATGAATAAACTAGCTGTAGCTACTTAAATAGTCATGTTTGAATAAATTTGTTTTTTTAATGCATCATTAGTTTCCTAAAACATAAATAAATAAATAAATAAATAAATAAATAAATAAATAAATAAATGGAATGATTGGAATAAATAAACTAACTGTAGCTACTTAATTAGCCATGTTTCAATAAATTTTTTTTAGTACGTCATTAGTTTCGAAAAACATAAATAAATAAATAAATAAATAAATGTAATGAATGCAATGATTGGAATGAATGAACTAGCTGTAGCTACTTAATTAGTCATGTTTGAATAAATTTGTTTTTTTAATGCGTCATTAGTTTCCTAAAACATAAATAAATAAATAAATAAATAAATAAATAAATAAATAAATAAATAAATAAATAAATACATAAATAAATAAATAAATAAATAAATGTAATGAATGGAATGATTGGAATGAATAAACTAGCTGTAGCTACTTAATTAGTCATGTTTGAATAAATTGTTGTTTTTTTAATGCGTCATTAGTTTCCTAAAATATAAATAAATAAATAAATGAATAAATAAATAAATAAATAAATAAATAAGTAAATAAATTTAATGAATGGAATGAATGAACTAGCTGTAGTTACTTAATTAGTCATCTTTGAATAAATTTGTTTCTTTTTTAAATGCATCTGTTACCAAAAATAAATCTGTTATTAAAATAATTTAATGCTTTCAGAAGAGACAGCATTCTTGTTCAAAATTTCTGGTGGCTCTATGTTAACTTTTACGATTTTCCTCAAGAAGAGAATTGTATATGCTGATCTCCTATGGTGAAAGGACTGCATATTGAACGTTGATCATGTCTAAATGGGATATGGGTCTTGGTACATTTTAAAATACGGCTGTCTCAGGAATTTATTTTAAATAATTTCATCTACTTGCTTTTTATATTTTTGGACAGTCCCAAATTATTGACGCGAATTCTAATTCATTTTAACCAATTTATTTAATTGAACAGGGCAATAGAATACATTAAAATAAATTAAAACATATAATGCGTTTTGTAATTAAGTGTATGATTAATTAGAAATTTAAGCTCAAAGTCTGCGTAGTTCGGTAACAGCGCTTACTTACGAATACACACACGAACTCAGCATTCCGTCCCTTAGAATTGTAGTAGGGTTGCCAGATTTCCTAACTGCAGAAGATAACAATACGTGTTAATCTTCTTACTTAATTTCAAAGAAAATCATCAATTGTTAAAATTTAGGGAAAAATATTTTTTGAGAGAAAAGAATTAATTTGGGACTAGAATGGTATTAGAATTTTTTGTGCTACTATAGCCAAGGAATAGCTAAGCTGTTAAAATCTGCACATTCATACAGGGACATCATTTTATTTTTACTTCAATTTTTATTGTACCTGAATTTTTTAATGTACTTCACTCCCACCCCCTCTACGAGTAAAGTTCCAACCATTCTCCACACAGAACTAAGGCTGGGTATGCGGTCATAGTAAGCAGTAGTGAGTTAGTGAGTATAGTACGTTCCAGAAATATGTTCGCGTTTTCCAGTGGCGAAAGAGCTTTCAATATTGAATCATATTTTCGCACAGGTACTGTCGTCCGTTTGCCTACGTTGCATCCCGGTTTCCCCCACGCGTTTCCGTTCGCCCCTCTTTAAAGACTAGTGGCTGGGCTGTCTTAGCTCTTTTCTAAAAATATTAATTTCTTTTAAGATTTGGACGTCTACGTAATATTATACAACTGTTTAAAATAACTTAAATAAAGGGGCCTCGTTAAGTAATTAACTGTCACGTGAATTCCCCCCTTTCTACGACCCTACAACATAACCACTTGGACGAACAGTAGATAGTACGTAAGGTACTCTTTTATAGAGTAGGTACAGAATTATTTGAACATGAGTTACTAGTACGAAGCCGAAACTGATAATTGGAATTAGGTCAGTAGTCTATAGTGCGATAATATGCACAAAAGAACTGAAGCCTGTATCGAAATAAAATGTGTTTAAATATCGATATTATGATTATTTTCAATTTAACTTCATTCTCTATATTGTATCCTAATGTGCTGTAGATAGAATAATATACACTGCATAATGAATCCGTCCGCATGGATAGCTCAATTCGTGAGTAAAAACACTTATTGTTAATACAGTACTGTATTTTGATTAAAAAAAACCTAATAAAAATTATCAAACTCAAAATCCCGATATTTTCTAGTTTACGTACCTAAATGGATGAACTACTTTTCTTCCCTCCTATACCTAGTAAAGTGATTTGTTTGTATTTTACGCCAGTATCATCGAACTCCAGTCGTGGAAGGGGGTAGCAAATGTCGTTTCCGGTTCTCAATCTTTAATCCAAAGGTATAGCCAGGTTAATATTAGAAATGTTAGTAAAAATAAAATGATGTCCCTGTATTACTTACTACATTCTCTAGAATAGAATAATGTCTATGAATTGGTAAACAATTTTGAGTTCCTCAAGCGGTTTAGAAGCCGAATTTACAATTGACTTTATACGCGACTTATATTTTTAAATTATTTGCTGTCATATAAAGATATTGTCAAATGTTAGTCATCCGATTCGGATTCCACTCTGTTCTTTCACTTTTTCGATAAAATTTTGGATGTTTAAGATTCGCAACTACGTAACTATCACTGCAGGAGATGCTAGTTATGGCCACGAGGTAGCAATCTGTTTTAGATATTCACGCACGCTGGCAGGCGACCGGCCGGCCGGCGTGATCACCTGTCGCTAAACAGGTGAAGGACGGCCTGAGAAAGGAGTTCCAAGGCGAGATCTTATCCCAGCTCCACAGGACGTCAAGCGTCACACGATTTCTTGTTCTTCAAGTCTACACTAGCAGAATGTCGGTTGGAAATGTACAAGACTCGCAATGGTCAGCTAAGTTTAGATCTTTCGAGTGTTGTAATTCCTCAGCATCATCATGAATCATGATTATCTACCACCTTCAATATTATCAACATGATCACCTTCAAAAACAGCCGAGATTGTTCAGCGTCGAAATTCCACGTGTGGAAGAATTCGCCGATAATTTTGTCTGGAACTTTCTTTAAGATACAGAATTAGCTACTGGTAATAATAATAATAACAATAATAATAATAATAATAATAATAATAATAATAATAATAATACATCTTGATTACACAACTTTTAACACTGAATCACTTCGGAATATGTAAGACTTTCCTGTGTTAAATTTCAACGTACCTCGTTTACATGTTTCGACCTATTTATGGGTCATCTTCAGAACTGGTCGTTGTTGGTCTTAGCGCCACTGGTTCTGTTTTCTTTGTGGATGTTCCTGTGGTATAGAGTAGAGTCAAAGAGTGTGTGTTTGTTTTGAAGTTTAGTTGTGTGTTGAGAATTTCGTTGGGGTGTGTTTTTGTGTGTCTGTATATTTCACTATTACACTATACCACAGGAACACCCACACAGGAAACAGAACAAGTGGCGCCAAGACCAACAACGACCAGTTCTGAAGATGACACATAAATAGTTCGAAACATGTAAATGAGGTACGTTGAAATTTAACACAGGAAAGTCTTACCATACATATTCCGAAGTAATAATAATAATAATAATAATAATAATAATAATAATAATAATAATAATAATAATACTTACTTATAGCTTTTCAAGAACCCGCAGGTTCATTGCCGCCCTCTCATAAGCCCGCCATCGGTCCCTATCCTGTGCAAGATTAATCCAGTCTCTACCATCATATCCCACCTCCCTCAAATCCATTTTAATATTATCCTCCCATCTACGTCTCGGCCTCCCCAAAGATCTTTTTCCCTCCCAACTAACACTCTATATGCATTTCTGGATTCGCCCATACATGCTTCATGCCCTGCCCATCTCAAACGTCTGGATTTAATGTTCCTAATTATGTCAGGTGAAGAATACAATGCATGCAGTTTTGCGTTTTGTAATTTTCTCCATTCTCCTGTAACTTCATTCCTTTTAGTCCCAGATATTTTCCTAAGAACCTTATTCTCAAACACCCTTAATCTCTATTCCTGTTAATGAAATTCTTAATTTAGTTGAACCTAAATGTTTCACATCTGCTGCTTTACTACACAGTACAAATTATGGTCCACGTCTATATAATTCGATAATAAAATTTCATCCAGATTTGACTACTTTAAGGAATGAAATTTTCAGATCCAGAATTTAAAAATTTATATGACAGACTTCCCTGTGATTATATTATGTACCATGTATTGTAAAACAAGTTTATTTCTATCCTAAGTATATTTTTTCTATCTTAGATTGGTTACTATATCAACATGAACTGTACTAATTATACTACTAATAATAATTTAATATTAATCCATCATTCTCAACATCGTCTCTTTTTTCACTCAGTTATTACTAGTATTATTATTACTAATTTTATTATCATCTTTATGTGACCTTTTTTTGTTAAGTATTTTGTCTACAAAGTATGTATATTTGTGCGAGATCGTGCGTATTTGCTTGGTTTCCGCACAAAACCAATCCACGGAAAGTCTCAAATTCCACATTCAGTATTCCCAACCTAACACACATAACAATTTCCCTCTTCTTACCGCTTAAGTGACATATTGATTTTACTGCTTTAGGCTTTTAACATATTACAATTTTTAGAGACGTTCAATATAGTAATAATTATAAATAGGAAACTTACCACTGCAATTTCACCTAAATTGCACTGTTAATTATTATTTTTAAATATTTGCAAAAATTAAGTAAACTCTACAATTCCACTAAAGGTACTGCATTCGTGATGCAAGTAATATTAAGGAAGCAGTGAAAAAATCAACAAGATTCCAGACTCATCATAGACTGGGGGGGGGGGGGGAAGACAGACTTATATCACGGCCTGCTGGAGTATAGTAAACACAGAAATCATTTTAAAGCAACAATGTTGAAGATAGATATTTTTGTTTTGCAAATTTGCCGTCATTGAACAGAAACCAAGATGGAGATTTCATTGCAACTAATTAGAAATTCCTCTTTCAGGATGTAATAAACGATCTTCGCACAAAATAATGTACGATACACAAGAGGTATGTTTTCTTTCAATTCTCGGAAATTAAAAAAGCTCAACTACGTTTCGCTTTTTCAAACTTTTCCTCGAACATGAAAACTTCAACATACCGCTCTTGTAATGCATATTACTTACTTACTTACAAATGGCTTTTAAGGAACCCGAAGGTTCATTGCCGCCCTCACATAAGCCCGCCAACGGTCCCTATCCTGTGCAAGATTAATCCAGTCTCTATCATCATACCCCACCTCCCTCAAATCCATTTTAATATTATCCTCCCATCTACGTCTCGGCCTCCCTAAAGGTCTTTTTCCCTCCGGTCTCCCAACTAACACTCTATATGCATTTCTGGATTCGCCCATACGTGCTACATGCCCTGCCCATCTCAAACGTCTGGATTTAATGTTCCTAATTATGTCAGGTGAAGAATACAATGCGTGCAGTTCTATGTTGTGGAACTTTCTCCATTCTCCTGTAACTTCATCCCGCTTAGCCCCAAATATTTTCCTTAGCACCTTATTCTCAAACACCCTGAACCTATGTTCCTCTCTCAGAGTGAGAGTCCAAGTTTCACAACCATACAGAAGAACCGGTAATATAACTGTTTTATAAATTCTAACTTTCAGATTTTTGGACAGCAGACTGGATGATAAGAGCTTCTCAACCGAATAATAACACGCATTTCCGAAATGCATATTACTATTGATAATTTATTGACAACTTACGGAACATCAGCTTGCTTGGAAAAAAAATACATAAGTATTTCTTCCATTACAATAATTCATACAGAAAAAAATCAAATCGACATAAACCAGTATAAGTCAATAAGTTATCAAAAATGGTTTGTGGAAACTGACTTATGTCACTTTTCCCAAGCACTGCAGATTTTATGAGCGCGGTATATTTTGCATTTTGAGTTGCAGTCTTATATTCCTCTGAGGTGCAACCCATTAAAGGCCGGAAAAATCGCACCTCTGCTGATCCAATTCTTACGACTTCCTTCAATATAAAAATAAGCAGAAGATAAAGGAGAGAACGAAAGAATAGGAGAAGACAAGCAAACCCTGCAAAGCTGAAAATGTTCTCAAAGTGCATATCTACGACCAGAGAGAAAGTTAATGCAAGAGAGAAAATTCCTCAGACGATAGTTGGAATTCCTTCAGAGTTATAAACAAAGGGTTAAACTTACGTCATGATGCTAAGCACGTAGCAGTGCTTGCGAGATATAAAATGAACAATACAGAAGATAAGGAAAGTAGTACATCTCTTCCTATTCCTTCCTCATTTTCATTGTAAAGCCAATACCATTGTCTTCAGCTTGTGTTCTGCAGTAACTCGACTGCCCTAAACCTCCTTCGTTTAACTTCAACTTCTTTGTATGCTTCAACTTGTAAGACAGTCACGCTTACAGTAAAATTCTGTTACTTCTGTATTACGTAATTACTCGTACACAAGGAATAGCTTTAGTAGATGTACAATGCTATTACTAAAGCTTGTAAAGTAAAATAGGAGTATTACTAAATTAACCATGTGCCTAAGGTGGCTCAGAAGCCTAGAGTAGACTATGCAAAACGTTTTATGTAAAAGATCCGGGTTCGAGTCCTATTCAGGCCTGGGAGTTTTCATTGACTATTACACTTTTACTACGTTATACTACTTTTGACAAATAAAACGGTACGAAAGGACGTATTTCAACCAATCATGGCTGCTTATCGCACAATTTTATCGCGTCCCTAACATTTGTTTAAGTTTATCGCGTCCCTAGCATTTGTTTCTTTGTTTGCCAACATTTCAAACTGCATTGGTCTGGACGTCAAAAAAAAAAAAATTACAAACCACTCCAGTCGATGCATAGCAGATTCAAATATGACTCTCATTGGCATTCAAGAACAAGAATTAATAAAGATCACTGGTCGTACCTATGCATCTTCCCTGAAATCCTATTTATAAATACTGTAAATGAAGAGCACCATTCGGAAATCCTGAATAAGTTGAGGAATACACCATGTAGGCCTACATCAACGAGTTCCACTTCTTTTACGCACACGTCCAATATAACATCAACTGAACCACCAACCATTAAAACATTCAAATTTGAAAATTGTACATTCAATAATTATTCCTTTTAAAATTATTCATGTTTATTTTTTATGTCATCGTCGTTAATTAAAACTTTTCTAACACTTGTGTATATTATTTAGGTTATGTTATAGTTTCTGCTATATGATATTATGGATAGTCACGTAGCAGTGATTGTTTAATATTAAGATTTATTGAAAATCATCTGTCAAGTGACGTTGATTACTGGGATTCGGATAATTGACGTGGAATGCAACTGTTTTAATAAAAATGAAACTGAACCAACAAAGCCTTCTTGACTAGTAACACTACCATAGTGATCTAGATCGAGAAGGCATTGCTAGTAATCGTCTACAGAGTTCAATGAAGATTCCATAGTTGGCACAACTGATAGCAAGATAACAGCTAATTATAACACACTACTGCCATCTAGCATGCATCTAGCGTAATGTTTTTAATGTTGAGATGGTACAATAATACCACAGTCTAATATGTATTAGGCTGTGATAATACAAGATTAATATTTTATTGTATTGGAGTACTTCGTTATTTCTATTCTTTATATACTTTCTTCTAATCGTGTAATAGTCAATTAAATCTCATTCGAGTTTTGATTTTCTCTAGATAAATCTGCTCGTGTTCTAGTCGCAGATTGATCAATAAAATCAAAACCTCTAGTGAGATTACTGTTGAAAAATCCATGTGGCATTGTGACGGACAAGGTCGCAGTTTTCTGGAGTTCTTCCGTTTCCCTATTTATATGCATCATTATCACTACGTACGAGTTCAATTCTACTATCATTTCGTAGCATCACCTGATCATCGGCTAACGATGCGAGCAGGGGCTGGTCTAGCAATTTAATAACTGAAATTTCGTTACTGATGTAACGTTTTAAAAATAATGATGGATAAAATTTTGCCTTAATCACTAATGAATAAAATACTAGGAACATTTAAGTTTTCACTAAAATGAATGAGATGAAGGTGATAATGCCGGTGAAATGAGTCCGGAGTCCAGCACCGAAAGTTACCCAGCATTTGCTCATATTGGGTTGAGGGAAACCCCCAGAAAAAACCTCATCAAGTAACTTGCCCCGATCGGGAATCGAACCCGGGTACCTGGTTTCGCGGCCAGACTTGCTAACCGTTACTCCACAGGTGTGGACTTGGTTTCTTTGTCGGCATTTGAAATATACAGGGCGTTTCCGAGGTGGAGTTACAAACTTTCAGGGATGATGGCGAAGGGTACATGTATCAATTTGAGATAAGGAACTCTGGTCCGGAAATGACCGAGTCGAAAGTTACAAGAAAAAATAGTTCTGTGGAAATGAAATAATTTTATTCCTCTGTACACCTTATTTATGTGTATTTATCTGTAGATCTTACACATACTGTATTCATCTTACATTGTTTACGTTGTCTACTTACAGTATTCCATTCAGTGCGCTGTCTGAGGGATGGGGACAGGAAACTACATTTAAGCAATCCAAATAGAGTAATATGTAACGGAATGGTCGGTCCTAATATGCACGTCTGTAGACAGCGTGTATTTGTACAAGTTGCAGTGTCCAGTCGATCAGTCCTAGTGAAATGGAGGAGTACACGAGAGCGGAATAAGCAGACCTGATTTTCGAATATGGATGAGCCAATGGGAAAAGTAGACAAGCTCACAGATTGTATCGGGGCAAGTACCCACGTAGGAGACATCGGCCCATACCATTTTTCCACAACTGTTCCAAAAGTTAAGGGAAAGAGGGCACGTGGTGCCAAATTACAATTTCATTCCCACACAACTATTTTTGCTTATAACTTTCGACTCAGTCATTTCCGGATCATGGTTCCTTATCTCAAATTGATACATGTGCCCTTCGCCATCATCCCTGCAAGTTTGTAACACCACCTCGGAAACACCCTGTGTGTATATATATAACATTCCAAATGTGAATAAAATGTGTCCTCATTCACTAGTAGCCTACCATAAATATGATATATAATAATTTAAATAATCTACGTTTATAGCAATGCATGTTTAATTGATTCCTTTGTTAATTATGGTATGTTTTGAGGTTATGACTTAAAACATCAGTGTATCACAAATATGAAATAATACTGTTAATACTATTCTATCGTTAGACTCTGGTTTTATGTTTCCTTAGTAGTATTGGTACCTGAAGGAGGAGGGAAAACCTCACCTTCCAACAAACTTAGAAAACAGTTAAATAAAAAGGTAATGCAAGAAGCCATAAAACAAGTTCGAGATACGTGAGAGGCAATCCATCTGGATTCAGTATTACGGTTGGGAAAACACCTTCTAATGAAGATGCTGAATGCTTGTTCTGTGCTTTTCTTAGCAGAGGCCATTTTGACTTTGCAATTTTGTTAATCTTGTAACTTGCTAATAGTATTCCATATTTGTACGTCCATTTTTATGAAGTAAATTTGTTAGATTTTGAGGAAATTAATTTTTTTCCAATAATCGCTTCATCATGACAAAAGTGTGTGCCAAATTGGTTTCGAAAGTTTTGTCCGGACAACAGAAGGAATCCCGTGTGTCGATTTGTCATGAACTATTCTAAACGTGCCTTGCATTTCTCACTTTCCAAAATACTCAACATTTTTCAAACTAATTAACTCTACTTCTTTAAATTCCTATCTTTATCTCCAAAATGATACTTCTATGTTAAATGCGGTAGAAGGAAAATGAGACGTGGGAGTATCTCAAAACTTTTGTTAATGTACACAATAAATGAAATGAAAATTGAGATGAAAAGGGGCAAGAAGGATGACTTTCGAGTAATTGAGGAGTGAATTATCCGATAGTTTGAATATTTTTAATCATAATATAAAATGTTACATTAATTTATAATACAAAGATCCGGGGTTATAACTCCAAAAGTAGTAAAAATGTGTTTATATTAATTATCTGAAATAAGAATTTGATGTTTTATTAAGATGTATTTTAAATTTGTACTTACTTTCGTAGTATAGTGAGGAAAACTCCCTAAGGAAAATCCACCTTGTATTCCAGTCTGTAAATAGAAACAAATATATTAAAAATTGATCAGTTATTATTATGCTCTACACATACTGAAAGCGGAAAAATTATTAGCATGTTTGTCATTTATCCCATTAAATGATAAATTCAGAAATTCTAAAGATAATAAGTTACTGAATGTGTTCATTAGTGAGTTAGTTCGTGGTCAGCGTGCTTTCATTGATGTAGTATGATAATGAGTTCACTTTGTTATTTGTTTGTTACTGAGTGAGGTTAATTTGTTAATTTCTTCAGTTTCGTTAGTACGTTAACTGTAAGTCCGAGTTCGTAAGTTCGCTGTGAATGACTGAGCTAATTTCTTACAGAGTTAATTTATTAGTTTGTTCATTTGTTTATTTAATATTTAATTCTTTAGTCTGTTGTTAAGTTAGTTTATTGGTGAGTTAGCTTGTTAATATTAAATTAGTATGGTAATGATGTATATGTTAGCTGGTAGACTGAATTAACGTGTTTGTTTTAGTGCGTTAGCTAATTATTTATGGTGTAAGCTCACTGATTAATGATTGAACTGATTGATTAATGATTGAGCTTATATATTAATGATTGATCTTAACGGTTAATGATTGAGCTCACTGATTAATGTTTGAGCTTATAGGTTATGATTGAGCTTATCGTTTAATGATTGAACTCACTGATTAATGATTGAGCTTATCGGTTAATGATTGAGTTTATCGATTAATAATTGAGCTTATCGGTTAATGATTGAGCTTATCGGTTAATGAGTTAGCTCATCGGTGAATGAAGTAGCTCACTGTTAATGAGAGCGCTTATCGGTTAATGAGTTAGCTCATCGGTGAATGAAGTAGCTCACTGTTAATGAGAGCGCTTATCGGTTAATGAGTTAGCTCACTGGTTAATGAGTTAGATTATTGGTCAATTATTAATGAGTTAGATTACTGACAAATGAGTGTGATCACTGGTTAATGAGTTAATTTACTGGTTAATGAGTTAGATTACTGGCAAATGAATGTGATCACTGGTTAACGAGTTAACTTACCGGTTAATGAGATAGCATACTGGTTAATGACCAAGCTTATTCATTTATTTTTTTAGTTGGTTAACTAACGACGCTGTACCAACTACTAGGTTATTTAGCATCGATGAGATTTGTGATAGCGAGATGGTATTTGACGAGATAAGGCCGAGGATTCGCCATAGATTACCTAGCATTCACCTTACGGTTGGGAAAACCTCGGAAAAAACCCAACCAGGTAATCAGCCCAAGCGGGGATCGAACCCACGCCCGAGCGCAACTTGGAGACCGGCAGGCAAGCGCCTTAACCGACTGAGCACGCCGGTGGCTACCAAGCTTATTTTTATTTTTTATTTTAATGGGTTATTTTACGACGCTGTATCAACATCTCAGGTTATTTAGCGTCTGACTGAAATGAAGGTGATAATGCCGGTGAAATGAGTCCAGGGTCCAGCACCGAAAGCATTGGGATGAGGGAAAACCTCGGAAAAATCTCAACCAGGTAACTTGCACTCACCGGGATTCGAAACCGGGCCACCTGGTTTCGCGGCCAGACGCGCTGACCGTTACTCCACAGGTGTGGACACCAAGCTTATTGGTTGATCACTTAGCTCATTGCTTAATGACTTATCTCATTGGTTAATGACTTAGCTTATTGGTTGAAGAGCGAGCTTATTAGTTAAAGAGCGAGTTTACTGAGAAAACTGATTAGTTAATAAGCGAGCTTGTTGGTTAATGAAAGAGGTTACTGCTTAATGAGCGAGTTTATTGATTAATGAGTTAAATTTATCACTTAAAGAGTTAGTTTATCTGTTAAAGAGTTAGTCTATCTGTTAAAGAGTTTGTCTGTAGGTTAAAGAGTTAGTTTATAAGTTATCAGCAGGGAAAGGGATTTGGAGTATTATAAAGAATGGTGAAACGTAGTATAGATATTCGTAGCTCAGTGACTGTCAAGCGAGCTGCGTCACGGCGCATGGAAGAGTACAGTCCACTTCATACAAACTTACACGCAACGTCTGTAAATATATTTCAGAATAAACAAATGGAATAGTTTAATGACATATAGTGACCTACATACATAATCTGCATTTCTTTTTGAACTACATGTGCTTTTCTTTGCAACGCACAAGACACCAATAAACAACATTACAAATATACATAATTAAATATGAACCTCTGCATCTTCGCGTGTCAGTGGACATATTGATGTTGATAGACAGTTGTCTTCTGTATGGAACTCGCCTCTGAATATGTAGATCCAAACGAAATGGCATTTTCAATTAATGCTATGCCTTGTTATAATGAATTGTAAATATTATTTTCAAATTTTCAAAATACAACTTTGCTCTGTTGCAAGGAAGGAAATTTTGTAACATGGAAAAACTCCGCTCTCCATCTGCAGAGACAATTAGAGAGTACTTGAAACAAGATATGTCAATTGATTTTACATGTTGAATGACGTCATTGGGAAACGTCTTTGTTAGTACATCTGAAATCCGACTAAGAATATCGTATCCATCATTTTTAATCAAAACTTTGTTCATTTTTTCACCAACACGCTTTCCTATTTCACCTTCTACTGCACTCAGTTTATTTACAATAGTCCTCATAATATTTATTTGCTCAACTAGTTCTACTCCTGACTTTCCTAATTGAATAATGGCATCCGGTAAATATCCAAAATTTGACTTAATATCCGTGACTTCTTTCTCGATTGTTTCATCATTTAGCAGTTCCTGGCGTATTTGAATCGCAGCCGCGTCATCGGTATCGAAAGACTGGACCACTTTCTTCACAGATTGGAGGTGACGTGCGTAATAATTGCAAGCTTCTAACCATGACCCCCATCTCGTAGGAACTGGACATGGGGGAAGCGACAATTTAGGGAATTGTTTCCTGAATTTTGATACTTGATCTGGAGGTTTTACAAATATAGTCTTTCAATACTGTATTGTTAGTTGGTTTCACTTTCGGCATTGTACCTGCACTTCACTACTCTGAACTGCAAACCTGCACGTTGAAGTTCTTATGCGACAACTGTCCCGTTCACCTGTTGTTGACGTGTAGAGACCTGCGAGTATGTCAAGGAGGGGAGGACTTGGTATAAAGGGTTGTAAACAAATGACTGTGTAGATGCCAATACTAGCTTTTACTACTCCAAATTCCGTTCCCTAGTTATCAGTTAGAGTTACTTTATCGCTTGACTTAGTCTACTGGTTAATAAATTAACTTGTTAACTAGTTTCTGTGCTTCTTTCTTGATCAGTGAGTTAAGTAGGATGTTAGAGATTTTGTCATTAAATTAGTTTGTTAATTATCGAGTTAATTAGTCAGTTTGCTAGAAGGAGTATATTATCGAAAAAAATTAAGGAAGTGATTATTTCAGGTGAGGAAATTACTTAGTGACTTAGCAAATAAGCGTGTTAGGTTAGACAATACATTTTGTGTTAGCAAGTTATGTGTTTTTGTAAACCTTTATAGGTTACTATGTTAACTCGCTTGTGATGTAATTACTTAATAAGCGAATTATCTAGCAGACTCTATCTTCTTATTAATACTATATGCAACTAATTATGTTACACATTAGTCGTTTCCTATCTCATATTATCCACTGATTATAACCACGTCATGGCTCAAATCTGCAATTCGAATAATTAATTAACAGTGCTCTAATTCCTACTCCATTTTCAGGATTGATCCAATTATCACTGCGTTAAATCAAGATACGAAAGGCTGACAGGTTTGATTTACTAATTAACTAATCGAAACACTAAAGTTATAATATTATACAATTTCTTTGCGTAGCCCATATCGGAGTTTTAACATTTACTGTACGTTAGACAGATTTGCCATACTGTGGCTCACCTATCAAGGAAAGCAGTGCTTATCAGTCCAACTCAGATGGTCTGATATATGACAGGCGAAAGTACAAACCCGGTGCTGTGTTACATAAGCCACTATTTATCTCCATGAAACAGTGTGACAGCAAGTAAGTGGATGTACAGATACGGAATTAAAATTTGGAGTGAATCTTGATGGGAGTCCACCTGTATGTAGGCAAAAATTTCGCACAACAACTCACAAGTAGCATATATACAGGGGCTCTTCTTTACTGTACATGCACAGTGTTTTGTAAGCGAAAGTTATACAATAAAGGAACTCCAAATTTTATTTCCGTATCTGTACATTAGTTTATATTATACGGAATAGAAGTGTACACAATGTACAGTCCATCCAAAAGCAATATCTGGTAACATCTATCTCTAATTAATTTCTAAAATTTTATGCACATGTTATGTAATACAGCCACACCAAGTACCTAGCGCCAGTAAATATCCTCTTGAAATGTTTAATTACACACATCAAAGGAATAAAAAAATGGTACATTAGGGACTTAAAAATTATGTAATACAATGACACGAATATTCATTTAAATGGGCTATCATCTATCTACAAGCACAAAAAGTCATCAATTGAACAAAACTCTCGAAATAAAAATCATAGCATCAATGATTCAATTTTATACATCACATAATGAGAAAATTATAAAGTAACGGGTGTTAAGGAAATCCCTATGATTAGTGTAACGTCTATACAGGAATTAGGGTAATAATAATAATAATAATAATAATAATAATAATAATAATAATAATAATAATTTATTTAACCTGGCAGAATTAAGGCCATACGGCCTTCTCTAACACTCAACCAGGAATAAAACTGCGTTACAAAAAACACTACAAATTTACAGAGTACACTACAATTTTACACACAAAACTGAATAAGATGATAATAATAATAAAATGTAAACAACAAGTAAGTAGAAATCAGACATAATATATAACAAACAGAAAGAAAGAAAAATGCGTAATAAAATGTGAACAGCAGGTCAAAATAAATGAGACATACAAAGTATAAAGTATAAAAAAATAAGACAATTATTGATGATGATAATAATAATAATAATAATAATAATAATAATAATAATAATAATAATAATAATGATAAAAAATGAGAATAATAATTATTATTATTATAATTATTATAATAATAATAATACTAATAGTAATAATAAAATAGGGCAGTACAAAGCATACAATGAATACAATATTTTTAAGTACACACAATAAGGAAAATTATGATTATATATAGCTCAACTTATCACATTATAGATATACCATTATCGGAAAATATGAAAACAAAAATATAAAATAAGTTAAATATCACTAGAACATAAAAAAAATGTGAATACGTGGAACCATGCAATACAACACTTGTCATAATAGTAAGTTTGTTTGGCAACTCGTCATAACATAATTTTCTAAATTGGATTTGAAAGATTTCAATGTTCGGCAGCCCTTGACTTCAGGCGGTAGAGAGTTCCAGTGACGAGAGGTAGCAACAGTGGAATTAGGATATATAAATACAATGCCCTGTAAGATTTAAGGGGTTAGGTACAGCTTACAATAGTAAAATGTTTGGAAATATTCATAATTTTCGTACTTGTGTTTATTACAAAAGAAGAATCACTGAAATAAAACATGAGATTTATTTTCAGTTATTTCAAAGAACAAAGATCATACATTATTTGCAGCTATTTCTTAGAAAGTGTAATTTCCTTCTTTAATTTCCATCTTCGGGGTTCTGCGGGTTGCTGTGTAATTTCATTACAGGTTGACCGATTCTCACATCGCCAATATATCCTGGTTCGATTCTTATTATGAGTGGTGTTGATAACAGCAGCCGTCTTTTATGAGCAGTGGTTTGTTCCTTTTTGAAATAATTACTTTGGGATCCATACCTGATGATTTTAAGTAAAATCAACGTATGCATTTTCCTAGCAACACCTGTCCATTTTTGACTTCTCCATTATTTGGTATTATATTGTTGGCATCTGTTTAAAATGTGATTCTAGAATCTGAATATCCAAAATCAATCAAGATTGGACAATATGTATATTGGACTAAATTTTTGTGGACTAAAAAATTTCTGGATGAAATTTACTCTTGGACGAAAATGCTATGGACTTATTCCACTGGACTTCAATGTGTTAGTCATAGAAATTTGGACGAAATATTGTATTGGACGAAAATGTTTGGACAAACATTTTTGAAAACAAAAATTTATTCGATAACGTCATATCTCACGCAACAATGATTGCAAAAAAGATTCACATTTATAAAATAAATCCTTTTAAGAAATTAATAACATTCAACGTGTCTGAGTATTTTTCTTATAAATCTTTCATCTAATTATAAAACATATTATGGGTTACTTTTGAAAAACCTGTAAAACGAAAAGCTTATTTCGAAAGGTAGGAAAAGGTGAGAGACCCGTGTTACTGGTATAAAGCATGTAAATACAGTAATCTTATTCGTGAATGCGGAAGCTCAAAATACAATATTTGGCAATATTTTACTACTTCAAAATTCAACTCTGCTATCATCTTCCTCACATTCTTAACATTAAGGTATATGGATTCGATCCTAGAAACAACACATTTAAACATTTCAAGAAGAAATTAAAAGTTGAATTGTAATCTTATCACCTTTCATTACGTCCAAAAATATTTCTGCCTTCGTATCACATTCAGTTCAATGGGCATAACAAAATGGTGAATCCTTATCGCGCTGTAGCGTTGTTTACTTTCTGTCATGTCTTTTCGAAGTTATCTTTCTTACGCATTTCTTTCCAATACACTTGACTGTCTGATGTGAAAGTGGATGGAAGAGCGGTTTGAGAGGATTATTTACAGACTGACACATCATATTACACATGTTACTGTAGTCTATCTTTCCAACAAGTGTCTTTTTCAGTTTGACAGAACAGAATACTTGAAATACCGGTTAAGTAGACGCAATGGAGGTCAAAAAGAATGGTTCGATTCCCATTTAGAAAACATTATATAGGCCTATTTATGTTTAGCAATATTTTTCTTATGTTGGGCTGATCCACATCCCGCTATGGTTTCTGTTTAGGACAAAGAATTTGAATCGTCTGAAAGAACTAAAAGGCAAAATTAAATTTCAGATAAGCCAATAATAAATATGTTTGGAAAGGAACGGGTTACATCAGCTTCTTGTCTATGCGGATGACGTGAATATGTTAGAAGAAAATCCACACATGATTAAGGAAAACACTGAAATTTTACTTGAAGTAAAGCGATAGGTTTGGAAGTAAATTCCGAAAAGACAAAAGTATATGATTATGCCTGGTGATCAGAATATTGTACGAAATGGAAATATAAAAATTGGAAATTTATCCTTCGAAGAAGTGGAAAAATTCAAATATTTTGGAGCAAAAATAACAAATATAAAAGACATTCGGAAGGAAATTAAACGCAAAATAAATATAGCAAATGCCTGTTATTATTCGGTTCAGAAACTTTTGTCATCCAGTCTGCTGTCAAAAAATCTGAAAGTTAGAATTTATAAAAAGTTACATAAGCATTGAAATATGTTGTGGCTGTGATAAAAGTATTGCAAATTAGTTTATAGTGCCACATTGGCAGTGATAAAAGTATGCAATATTAGTTCAGTGGCCGGTGGATACTCTACCTTGTGGTATATTTTTATTTATTTTTTATTGGGTTATTTTACGACGCTGTATCAACATCTAGGTTATTTAGCGTCTGAATGAAATGAAGGTGATAATGCCGGTGAAATGAGTCCGGGGTCCAGCACCGAAAGTTGCTCGTATTGGGTTGAGGGGAAAACCCCGGAAAAAACCTCAACCAGGTAACTTGCCCCGACCGGGATTCGAACCCGGGCCACCTGGTTTCGCGGCCAGACGCGCTGACCGTTACTCCACAGATGTGGACTTGTGGTATATTATTTACACTAATTTTAACTGGGAAATGTAGAAAATACACTTTTTAAAGACATTCAAACCGCTACAAAATGCTATATCGTAACATTAAAAGTGCTATAAAATGTTAAATGTGATTTTTTAAGTGCTAAATTTATTATTTTAAGTTTCCAGAAATCTGCCATCGCTACTTATGATAAAATTATGTACTAATAACAAATAGTTTACCAGTTTGTATTTTTCTTGCACTCCACACTGCGCTTTACGATCTCGCTTAACGTTCATTTCTTAGCGTAACTTAATTGGTCCAAGATTGATATCACCTTACATAAGAATAAGACACATTTTTGTGCGTAAATACTCTGAAACGCGTTCCGATATAATTTTAAAACCAAAACTCTCACGAAAAATGTTGTACTAAATCTCGGCCGTTGCCAGGATACGCTTACACGCGCTAACAATAGCGCATATGAGAACTAGATTAATAGAATAATGCACGCCTATAGGTTAGAACTTAATTGTTTAATGGGATACGTTCACAGCTACTGTTTGCTTCCATTAGCGCTTGAAATCCTGCCCTGACATCTACGTCTATCTAATCTCTTACCGCAACAAACTGGATTTCATTAAGCACGACTGTGAATCCGCCTTGCGACTCGACGCAACGCGACGCTCTGACTTTCCTACACTACCCATACGGTATATAGCGGAATAGGAGATGAGCGGTTTAGTATAAACCCATCTATACCCTGTAACTAGAATCCTCCATTTTCATTCACACAGAGGTGAAAATTAGTTAATTTGGTATTAATAATTCAGTAGCCCCGGAACAGAACATTACTGTGGCTGCGTAGTACAGAGCAGTGATTCTGAATCGAAGGACCGCAGTCCTCCAGGAGTCTCGTTTTTAGTAGGTTATTTTACGACGCTTTATCAACATCTCAGGTTATTTAGCATCTGAATGAGATGAAGGTGATAATGCCGGTGAAATGAATCCGGAGTCTAGCACCGAAAGTTACCCAGCATTTGCTCATATTGGGTTGAGGGAAAACCACGGAAAAAGCCTCAACCAGGTAACTTGCCCCGACCGTGAATCGAACCCGGGCCACCTGGTTTCGCGGCCACACGCGCTAGCCGTTACTTCACAAGTGTTGAATCCAGGGGCCTGTTTCACAATGTTTACAATCTTTGTAAATTGTAAACTTTGCTTGTAAATTGTAAACTTCTGTTTCACAATCTTTGTTTGTAATGTTGAACTTTACAAAGGAAATCAAATCTTTACAAATTAAATTTTGCTCACTTTACAAGTATTCTATTTCACAATGAACAGTAATTTTACAAACGTGTAAATTTTACTTGTAAAATTAGCATATTTTCTACAATACCTCTGAGATGTGTAAAGTTTGATATTGCAACAAATTATGAATAAATACAATAAAGAAATACTTATTAAATTAATTTTTGAGTAACTGGATAATATTAAGAATCAAACTAAAGCAGTTTTGATGTTATTAAGGACTTCTAATGACTCAGACGAAGATATTGAATTTAGGCCTAATCAAACGAAGACGTATACGTAAAATTCTATGGGCAAGAATTAATAACACGATCGTATCATTGCATAAATTTAATGAAAGTATCGAATGAGTCCCGCGCTATACTTCAGAATACCGCGTAAGTATTTATATACGAAGACTGTATTTAATAAATACTCTCACTTAATAAAGAAGTTCCCTGCACCAAAAATAAATAATCCAATAATGCAATAGCGACACTATTTACGCGGTATTCTGAAGTCGTTTCGAGTCCCGTTTCGATGGAATCTCTCCTAAAAGATATGGGACATCATATTCAACATCCAAAAGAGAAAAGTGATGCCCTAACCTCAAAGCGAGAACTGTATTGTTTTGCATTGGATACATACTAGCTGTCAGTTCCGTGGGTTAGCAGATAAGCACGGAATTTCTAAGATATCAGTGTGCAAAAGAGCCCACAGAGTAGCTGATGTTGTTAAAAGAGTTAAATTCGGGGCACGTTTTTGATCACCAAAATGTTATTTACTAAAGCACAGAATTGTTATGCTGCTGATGGGATCACTAATGTTTGTGAGGTTATGGATGCAACATTAATAAATACTGATGGATCAACACAAAAAATTAACCTGATTTTGTGGTTAAACATCGTAATTATTTTATCAATTGCATATTTGTACATGGACCAAATCTGTTATTTACTTATTTGACTGAATTTTGTGCTAACTTTGGTCATTTAAGAAATAGACGTATTGGTATACTCGACCAATCACATCACATGAAACTCCATTGTCGCCAATATATAAAAATCTAAATACTTTTTTTTAGCCATACTTTATATTTTCTGTTCGTGAAATATGAAGCAGCAAGCTTAGAATAATCTATTTTAGTACAAGATATAAACATATATATCGATAGTAATAAAAATACAGCGACTTTAGCTGTGCTCCATAGCGATTTTTGTAAACTGTCGTTGGCGATATTGTGTAACCGAAAATACGTATTTGTAAATTTCTTTAGCTGATTTTGTAAAGTTCATCAGACTTTACAAACTAATAAAATAGCATTGTGAAACACAATTTACAAGCATTTGTAATCTTTTACTTGTTATTTGTAAATTGTTAATTTGTAATTTGTAAGGATTGTGAAACGGGCCCCAGGGGTCTCAAACAACAGTTAATGGTGGGGCAGAGAAACATAATAATAATAATAATAATAATAATAATAATAATAATAATAATAATAATAATAATAACAACTTATTTTCACTAATGATAGGTATTTGACTTACGTCATTCATCTATATGTTCTTTGTATCGCTATTTTACTCGTGGTTTTTGTGTTAGGGAAAGCCCTATGGCAGCGCTTTTCAACCTTTTTCAACACGTGGCACACTAAAAGTGTAATTTAAACTACCGCGGCACACTCATATAATCTAAAGCTGTGATTTGGAAATTGCTGGTTCCCTATAACGTCGAGCAGAAGGACGTGTCATAATTAGGCTTCGTATTCCAGCTACCTAAAGACTGAAATTAAAGACACATTGGGATATAGTACACCGAACACAGGTAATGCAACGGATAAGGACATAAACAAACAGATCCTCGCTGTGTGTTCGTGGAGTACAGTCAACTGCCGACATTTTGAAGCTATACTAGTAAACACAGGCTTGAGCCGTGATGTTCATTTTCGTCGTGATCTTTGCAGTGAATAATAACGTGCATTCGTAAGTTACGGAACTCGAACATAGGCCTATGCGGATGTCAGTTGAAAGGATTTTATATTGCAACAAATTCTTTCAACAGCACATGATGTAGAACAAGATATTCATACTGTCTGATATTTTTCTTGTTTCATTAGGATATTGCATATGTCGCTCATTACTAAAAACTCGACTTAATATCTTCATAATTTTCAGATTTTGATGATACTAGTTCTTTGGATTACGTTCAACACACTTTCTGTATCTTTTGGTATTTCAGTATCTTTCAGTGCACTGTTTTGTCACTTTTACGTTTATTTTACACAATTTATATGTAATATTGTCTATATTGACAGTGAAAATATTAGTTCAAATATCCTCAACTATGTCTTACAATATTACACGCTTGAGCGTCTTACCTAAGGCATTTTACCTCTGTAATGAACCTTCAATCAGCCACAAAGATGTATTATTTAAATAATACAACTAGTAAGAGCAGTGATCGAAAAGACTACTCACTATGACTGCGTCCCGGTTTTTACTTTCTAGACTCTAGAGGAAGAGGGCAGAGGATGCGTAACTATTTTGTATACGAACATACCTGTACCTGCGCTGTGATGTCACATATACTTCGAATCAGGCAACTTCATTCCAGTTTATAGGTAGCTGGAATACGGATCCTAGTCATAATGAGTGGAAGTCACATAGAGTATCTTCTATGAACAAGTAAGTTCTAATATGTCGGAAGATAATTTTAGGACACATGTTTATTAGACCTTTTTTGCTGGTTTTGATTAATTCCACCACCTATTAAATATTATACCTTTTTTTAACCATCATTGTAGAAAAGGCAATTATCAGTTCAAAAAGAGATACCATAATGTGCCAAAGGCTAAGAAAATGTTGAATCTTCAAACTCCAGTTACAGTTAGTACGGTATTGTACGCGTAAATAAAGCTATAATATGTACTATTCAAATTAAAATTATAATGTACTATAAAAAATGAACAACGTTACTTCTTTTCTGTCCACGACACTGTAATGTATCACCATCATCTGCAGCGTAAGTAAGAGCAATTGAACTAATATTGTAAGTAATAAATGTATGGTTATTGCTTTTAGTATGAATAGGAGTAGTTCTTTTTTTTTAGATTAACGCAATGGTTTGTTCAAATTAATTAAATAAAACTTAATCATTGGATGCTTTCAGACTGTAAGTGTTGCTTTTAAAGTTATTTAGACCTTCATGGAAGTAAACATGTTCTCTACTTTCCAATTACAGTATTTTATTATAAAACATATGCTTTGAACTCGTTAGAAAAATATATACATATACTGTAGATGTTAATTTCTTCTGCAAAGGTTTGTTAATAGTAGAATATATTTTCGTAGTAATCACATTCGGAAGAAAATTCTCAGCTTGATCTGACTTTTACACAATTCAATCGAACAGAATCTCTTGGGAAAATCAATATTCCTGAGGCCGTAACGTTATGACGTCACGCGCAGTGTGTTGAGGCCTTGTTTCTAGGTGGCGTTGGTCAGATCCGGTGCAAATGGTGAATCTTGTATATTCAGGCAAAAGCAGTTAGGGTTTGGATGATTATTCCATGAGCAAATGGTCAACGCCGACTTGGAGGGGCTGAGTGCATTTGGATTTAAAATAAGGTACAGGGATTAAACCCGAGTGCAAATGGTCACTAGAGGGTTATGGCTACCGCACATTCCCCAAATCTTACAATATGCGCGACTATTATTTGTGGGAAATCCTACGGCAAATATAGATAAACTTAAACATAATATAAATAATGAAACAAAAATATAATTGTGTGCATGCTATTATTAACCAGCTCAGTCATACGGTTAGAAGTACGCCGGAAGTTATGGATCGATAAAATGGCGCAGCTCAGGGCAGCCATGCATGCATATCTCGTACGCGAGTTCCCTACAGAAACTCGAATGGAACCTATTATTAACATATGCGAGCGATAATAGATTATTTGTGTAAATATTGAGAATCAGCAGCAGCAGCAATGATAATAATAATAATAATAATAATAATAATAATATATTTTCACATAAAGAAGGTTATTAGTTGGAATTTAAAATTTCACTAAGTAATTATGAAATATTCCATGATAATGAATCATATTTATACCAAAGAACTTTCCGAAATATAGTCCAGTTTCTTTTTATAAAAGAACATCTTTGGAGCTAGAAATAAGTTGTATCACACAGTTTGAAAATGTGGCTGTTATCTCCAAAAATAAGGTGACGACATAGTTCGAAAACGTCCAGGAAATCGATAAGTTATCATGTAGAAGACAGATACGATAGATAAAACAGTTTGATGTGATAATCTAGAGTTACTGATGAGTAACAGCGTAAAAAACTCGGTGCTTCACTGGCAAGAAGCAATGGCTCCTTTACGACTACAGAAGTTACTAAAATAAAGTCACGTTGAGAATTTAAAATGTTTTATATTTTACATTCTGCCTCAAACGTCGATGTATCCAGCCATTGGATATGATTTCCGGCAGAATGATGGAGAATCTTCTTTGCCCTGTGTTGTCATAAGTAAGCTGTTGAATGTGCTATGTGCCTCATTTTAGGGTTTAGTACTGATTTAAGTGGTTACTGGATTGAGGACAAAAATTACAAGATCCTAATTTTTTAAGTAGATTGCGACAAAACCTTATAAGCACATTTAAAAAAAAATACCCGACATCAGAACAATCTGAGAAAATATTATGGAGCATGTAAATAAAGACCACAGACTATGCTGTAAAACTTTAGGCAGAACTCGGCGAGTGTGATCACCTATCGACAGGTGCATAGCTTTATTATGCTGCATATATTTACGTGGATGGGGTTATTGACGAACAGCGTGAGGAAAGTACTGCCAGCCAAAGAAAGACAATGGGAATACCGGGAGAACAAGCGGAATACAGAGAGAACAAGCGGAATACAAACAGAACAAGCGGAGTACAGAGAGAACAAGCAGAATACAGAGAGAACAAGCGGAATACAGGGAGAACAAGCGCAATACAGAGAGAACAAGCGGAATACAGGGAGAATAAGCGGAATACAGGGAGAACAAGCGGAATACAGAGAGAACAAGCGGAGTACAGAGAGAACAAGCGGAATACAGGGAGAACAAGCGGAATACAGAGAGAACAAGCGGAATACAGGGAGAACAAGCCAAGCACAGGGAGAACAAGCGGAATACAGAGAGAACACGTGGAATATAGGGAGAAAAAATGTGGTGAAAAAAGTGTGAGAAACAGATTGTAAAATATACATGGAATTAAAATTCAAGAGTGCAGCCATTTATGTACTTATAGTGTAATTTGTATGCTTTCGAGCGCCGTAGTCAATTGAAACTTGTTCAAAATATAAATAAGAGATTGCTGATTCATTTTTCACAAGAAAACGAAAATGCGATTTTTGACTGAAAATGACCAAAATGTCACCCGTCTCCCCCTGAAGGTAACTATGGAGGAACTTCCAAAATTTATCATATCTGATATTTATTTACACTGCTTAATCATTTTTTTACTAATTATGCGAATGTACTAGTTCTCCTGAAATTTGTGGACACGGGTTTATATGAAGGGTACATTCCTGCAATACTTATTCCATTCCTGGTTGAGTGTTAGAGAAGGCCGTATGGCCTTAACTCTGCCAGGTTAAATAAATCATTATTATTATTATTATTATTATTATTATTATTATTATTATTATTATTACTTTCTTATCATAATGTCTTTGACGGCAAGAACAATTATTGTTATTTCACTAGAATCGTGGCTTGAATCGGAACTTGTGAAGGACGAATTCACTTAAGTGTGTAGTTCGAACCCCGATTACTATGAGTGATGTCGATAACCAGCAGACGACCGATTACGACCCTGTCGTAAGACTGAGGATGTTACTCGTATATTCCTTGAACTAGTGCTTAGCGATAGGACATACCACTTTGTGTTCTGCAAGGCTATATTAATTTTCAGCCTCCTCTCCCCCTTAAAGACTGTGACTTTGAAAAATAGCTGAAACAATGTACCTACGTATATTCATGCCAAAGTACAATACTTCGAAGAAGAATTACTTCTTTTTTATTAATAAAAGTATTGAGTCAACGTAAGTTTTAGCACACCTCTTATCGTGCAATATATTCAACAATCTACTTAAGTAGCCTACAGAGATAGCAACATATCTATACATTTCGAAATCACTGTACGATATTGATAAGATCTGTTTGTAGAGGAATTTCTAGAACGGATAATATCGCTTAAAAACAAAGAAAGAAACATAAAAATGACCACTGGCAAAGATGAGTTAAAAAAAAACAGGAAATGTGTTTGTCAAAAGCAGGTGGAATCACTTTCGTACTACGTTCTTGTCATTCATAAAAAATTCGTATTATAGGCCTACAGGAATTTTTTTATTATTTTTATTTAGCTAGTAAGCAAAATGAGTACAAATTCAAATATATACAACAAAAATGTTTCTAGCCACTACCGTAAGAGCTAGGCTCGTGTACGGTGTGGTCAATATATATCACAATGTTTCATTTTGTTTTCAAATTATGCGGGTCGTTGGAGTTTCATTCATGTGTCACGTGAGGGCTTGAGAAGTGTGTATCACGAAGTCATTGTCATTCAGGATGCGATACACTCTACAGCAGAGATCGGCAAATGTAATACATTTAGAACTTGTAGTACGCGACTTCTCAACCCCGCCCTCTACTTCACCTGTATCGGCAAGGTTTGTCGGCGTGTTTCAATGTGCTCATTCTTGTAATTACCAGTGGCGGACTATTAAGAATGTCCCTTTCGGAGGAAGTAAGTGAATCGAAGAAGGCAAGGAAATGTAATTTCCATGAAGAATAGGAAGAACATCTACTTTTGTGAGGAAGAGGAGAATATCAGATATTTTCTGAGTCAAAAAGTGTTACTAACTTGCTAAATATAAGTAATGTTCATTTAAACTATAGAGTCTATTTTCTCGGTTTAAATTTTTCTTACAAATTCACTTCTTCAAAACCCATCTACTCCCACATTTATTCACATATTGTTCTGCAATTCCTTCTGTTGTTTCAGTGTATTCCAATATTTGATAATTGGCATTAAATTTTATATAATGTGAAGTACGATTGGGTCTAAAAATTAGAAAAAAAAATTAATTCAAAACATAATTAAAGCTTGAGTAAACTAAATGTCAATTATGTTTCACCATGTCATAAGCTACATTTAGAAAAAAATATACATTAAAATACCTACAGTGAAACTTCCCTTAACGGACACTTCCCAATAGCGGACTCCTCTCAATAGCGGACATTTTAAAATTACCCTGCAAAATAACATTGGCCCTTACGATAAAATTCTTCCAAATAGCGGACCTTCTCAATAACGGACGCGGACACAAATGTATTTCCCAACAACAATTAAAACTTCCAAATAACGGACAGCATCAAAGAAAAAAAGAAAAAGACGGTTGTAAATTAAACGGAATTCTAACGAAATTCTTTGCAACAATCATTATCGTGCATTTTAACGTGCTTGTACTTTATTGAAGGTAAGCAGCACAGTTGCTAGTTGTGATACTGTACGTAAGCAGTCCGTACTTTCTTAGTTTGTCAGGTTGAGTGTTCGGAAGTACAGTCACATTAAAAATGTCACAAAAAAACGTAAACGTTCGTCACCAAAAGAGAAAGTGGATGTTGTAAAGCATAGTGAGAAGGAGAAATTAAGTGTTCGTGAGTTGGCCACAAAGTTTAATATGGGAAAAACTCAGGTTAGTGAAATTTTGAAAAGCAAGGATGTTATTTTAAAATCATACACTGAGAATGCAATTCTAAATTTCTTTGTGTAAGGTGAAGTGGTACAGTGACTGCTGTTTATTTCATTTACAAAACATTTACTTGTACGATTTCTCTCTGGATGAATACTGTAAACAATCTCACTGTCTACTGTACTATACTGTAAAATATACTGTTGAATAGGCCTATGTATGAGAAATTTTAATGTACTGTATACATAGGCCTACTAACGATTTTCTAAATAGCGGACACTTCTCAATAACGGACATTTACTCAATAATAGCCAATATACATGATCATGAAATTAGAAATAGTGAACAAATTAATATTCCATACTGTAGATTACATAAAACTAGTACAAATTTTTCTGTCATGGGGATGAAATTATGTAATAAGCTTCCCAGTCAATATTATAAGTTAACAACCAATATTATAAGTTACCATCTACTCTGTAGATGAGTTTCTTCACATAAATTCACACGAAATTGTTTTTTAATAAATAAAGTTATTTAGATCAGTTACAATTATTTTTCTGTTGCTGAGTTTTTCAACACAAATTTGTATGAAGTTGTATTTTAATAAATAAGTTTAATTGCAATTTAGTTAGTTTTCTTTAATTTAAAAGTTTCAAATTATTTCATGTTTTCATTGCATTACTTAAATTTTACTGTTTCTATTATTAGTGTTTTTAATGTATTTATATGTTTTTTTTTTCAATGTATTCTGACAAAGCCTAAAACTGTATGTCTAATGGCCAAATAAATTGAATTGAATTGAATTGAATTTTTCCCCGGCAGTGTCCGCTTTTGGGAAGTTTCACTGTATTTATGAAATATAGGTAGAAATTATATAGCTAGCCAAATACTAACATTCAATTCATATGAATAATTAATAATGTTGATATTACTTATACTACAGCTTTGAAAATTTGCACGTATGTACCAAGTAATGCCCACAAATGGTACGCCAAAAAACTATTCATTTATCTCTTATAGTTTTAAAAAAATTACCAAAATTCAGTTCAGCCCCTCCTTAACTCAAGATAAATTTAATTATTTCCCAAGTTTTAAGTGATTTAATAGCTCGTAACGTGTTAAAGCTCCGACGGGCATTTAATATTCAATGTTGACGCTGACATAGCAGATTATCGGCACGAGTGACATCCTGTTACGTGCAACAGTGAGGTCCTGGACACAGGATGGAGGCATCCTTATCTTACAGGACATTAGCACTTCCAAGAGAATTAAGTTCTTCCTGTAACTCAGACAGTTCTGCGCACTTAGTGCTGACACTATGTTATACGCATCATCAGAAGAGTTCGCCCGCTCACCCGCCCGGCCTTCGCAGCTAGTTAGCATGCCATCCCAATAAACACTGTCTGCATGAATGCAACACAAGCTGCGCGACTTCAACTTGCTTATCTCACGACTCACAAATCGTGCCGTAAGCCCTTTATGCAGTGACTTCGTCATTCGCAAACTACTTCCTAATTTCGTACGCAGTGGGCTTGAAGAGACAGTGGAAAGACCTTGGATTTGTTGTGAATTTACATCTTTTGCTGCTGAAAATGACTTATTTTCAGACAGAGAAAAAAAATTATAAATATCATTGTACAATGTACATAAAATTGCAGATAAGTACCGGTATAGTTTAAAAATTCCTACAAAAGTACTTAATTACTTACTGTCTTTTAAGGAACCCGGAGGTTCATTGCCGCCCTCACATAAGCCCGCCATTGGTCCCTATCCTGAGCAAAAATTAATCCATTGTCTATCAACGTATCCCACCTCCCTCAAATCCATTTTAATATTATCTTCCCATCTACGTCTCGGCCTCCCTAAAGGTCTTTTTCCCTTCGGCCTCCCAACTAACACTCTATATGCATTTCTGGATTCGCCTATACGTGCTACATGCCCTGCCCATCTGAAACGTCTGGATTTAATGTTCCTAATTATGTCCGGTGAAGAATACAATGCATGCAGTTCTGTGTTGTGTAACTTTCTCCATTCTCCTGTCACTTCATCCCTCTTAGCCCCAAATATTTTCCTAAGCACCTTATTCTCAAACACCCGTAGTCTCTGTTCCTCTCTCAAAGTGAGAGTCCAAGTTTCACAACCATAAAGAACAACCGGTAATATAACTGTTTTATAAATTCTAACTTTCAGATTTTTCGACAGCAGACTGGAGTTTCTCAACCGAATAATAACAGGCATTTCCCATATTTATTCTGTGTTTAATTTTCTCCCAAGTATCATTTATATTTGTTACTGTTGCTCCCAGATATTTCAACTTCTCCACCTCTTCAAAATATAAATTTCCAATTTTTATATTTCCATTTCGTACAATATTCTCGTCACGAGACATAATCATATACTTTGTCTTTTCGGGATTTACTTAAAAACCTATCTCTTTACTTGCTTCCAGTAAAATTCCCGTGTTTTTCCTAATCGTTTGTGGATTTTCTCCTAACATAAAAGTACATTGATTTTAATAGCGAGGAGACATTCCAAACTATACTCTAAGTATTCCAAATTTCTCTTATTCTAATGGGGTTTATTGTGAACTAATACTCCCTCCGTTCCAAAATATGGTATAGTAACAAACAAAATAAGTTTGATTATTGCGCATGTGCGCACGAAATGTTTCGCGGTGTGGTATTCTGTCCAGTAGTTTATTTTTATTTTAGTAGGTTATTTTACGACGCTTTATCAACATCTTCGGTCATTTAGCGTCTGAATGAGATGAAGGTGATAATGCCGATGAAATGAGTGCGGGGTCCAGCACCGATAGTTACCCAGCATTTGCTCATATTGGATTGAGGGAAAACCCCGGAAAAAACCTCAACCAGGTAACTTACTCCAACCGGGAATCGAGCCTGGACTATTCAGTAGTGAAGGGACTATCAGACAGTGCAGTTGTGAATGTTTCTAATCTTCTTTAGTGCATAAAACTGTAATAGGTTTATTTAAATAGTTCATTATGAACAGAAATCAAATGGGTACCTGCTGTGGTGTTCCTGTTGCAGAAAATGTAACACCAACCAAGTCAATTTTGAATAGAACGTCTATGGGACAACAGTGGTACAAAAACGGGTTATAAGTTGTTGCAGTTTTTATGTTAATTTGCCTCTCTCAAAACAATGTTTGTTTTTCATTTTATTAATTTATTTGACATCACACAGAATGAAATGTACCTAATTTTTATGTTTTTCTTATGTGAATTTATCAATCAAATACGTATCTAGAAGGTGTATTAAAGTTACATTATATTACTGAGAACTTTAACAAATGTATACCATATTTTGGAACAGAATTAATGACATCTTTCTATGCCATATTTTGGAACATAGGGAGTATTTTGTTATATTTCCCACCATATAAGGATTTGTAGTGAAGAGATTCAAGCAGTGAACCTTGACGCCGTAGCTTGTCTTTTACCCATCTGAAGCATCTTGTAAGTTATATATAGCGCCCTTGCTGTACGGCGAGGAAGACATTTTGCTTGTTTTCTCCCCTGAGTTCACTGAATGCCTGGATAACAGTAAATCAATTCCTGAATTATTCGTAGAATATTCTGGTATTGTAAAGACTGAATACCATTGAAAAAAAAACAAGTTCCAGAAGAACAACAAGAACAGAGTCGGGGCTCTTGGGTGGCTGCCGTTTCAATACAATATTCCGTCCATCTTATCTGGCCGCAGGTAGAATCGGAAAGTCATTACTAGAACAAGGGGTTTCGTACTGTTCTGGAAATGCAATTTTTTTTTGTTCCAGTATACTTGAGGTCGTAATTTGCTTTCTTCTTAGAACTACATCAGCATACAACATCCCTTTCATCATAATTCACAAAGTAGTTAAGTATGTTACTTTAAACTTAATTGAAGAATCCTTAATAACACTCTTTTGCATGTCACCAACTTTCTCACACTGTAGAAGAAATTACAAAATGGTATTACAACTCTGTCGCACATTCGACATTCTACTTTCATTTGACTGGCTTGATAGCCCTAGACTTTCCGCTGGAACACCACCTATGGCCATTTGAATCCCATCCACAATGAGATCATTAAATATTTTTATTTGACGCCCTACAGTATGATGAATTCAATTCAATTCAATTTATCAGCCCCCCAGACATATACACATAAGATACAGTACATTTGAAAAACACAAATAGAAATAAAATTAATTGAAACAGTAAAAACTAATTAAAACAATTAAAACACGAAATATATTGAAAGTAAGTAATTAAAACAATTCACACTGAATATATTAATAGTAACAAAATGTAAATACATTTATTAAAAACAATTTCATGCGAATTTATGTTAAAAAGCTCACCAAGAGAGGAAAAAGGATTTATTAATAGCCAATTATAAACAGTCAGGTTCGGATGGTGGATGCTTATTTCAATACTGTACCTATTATCAAATTGCAATATTTTGTAACGGAGAAAGAATATTTTTAAATTTACCATTTGAGTCATAGAGTTTATATTCTCAGATCGAGAGAAGTGATAAAGTTCTTTGATATCAGCGGTTATGAAGACGTGTATTTCCGGCAATATTTCGAGATCTTCTGTAGATTCTTGAATTTGAATATCATTTGATTAAAAAAAAAAAGATACACTTTTTACTAAAAACTGAAAAATGCTGAACCAGCTGCCCCTTATAATTCTAGAATATATGCAACCCGTTAAGACAGAAATGAGACGATGGTCGATATTCCTTTGCTTGCTTAAACTGTATACGTATGGTATCAGCGCATTTCGCACAATAAGAATAAGACCGTTCTAAGAACATGTGATTCTTTCATAGAATGGAGTTAAGAGGTCGTGCTAACTGCATCAGTATGAAAGAATATACAATTAACAGCGCGTGGTCACAATGTAGACCTACATTTCCTGTTGTACAAAGAATCTGTTTCTTAGTAATTCCGTATTAGCTGAGACCGAAGTTTTTAGCAGTGATATAATTATGGGTTGCATAACATAAAACTATAAGGCGTAGCCCTGATTCAACCTGTATTTTATGTGCATCATTTTCGGATAAAATTACTTCTATGTAGGCCTACTGAATATGAACAAAATTTATCAAGTAGCTAGAATAATAAGTCGCTACACAGACAGACAAACAAACACAGAAATACAGTATAATCATATTCTATAATATGAATACTGATAGTTTTCCGGTAATTTAATTGAGCTCAACGAATGTTTGTTGTCATAATTTATTTCGAGACCGGAGGTCGAGAAATAATTGTCTAATGACAACAAACATGAGTTTAAATTAAATTACCTGAGGTTAACTATTATCACGAATTGTACTCGGAAAGATAATCCCAATGAGAACAAATGTAATTCTGAATAACTAGCATTCGAAGCAGAGATGATAGGAATAAAAGGCTCCTTGAAACAAAAACAACTGAACATTTGAAGTTATAACAACACTTTATTGTGAACTCTTTTATCATTGCTTATCTATAATTTTGAACATGTTTAATTTTATTGTAAACCATTTACATTCATAATAATTAACTGTGCAATTTATGACGTAATCATTCGATTACAGATATATCGAAGACGAGACGATAAAAATAATACAAATGGACGTAGAAGGAGAAAACTATCATTTATTAATTTTGAGCAGCATACTTTTAACTATCAGTGTAATTCGATTCTCATTGGTCAATCTAGCGTCAATGAACTCGTTCACTGGATGACAAACGTTCGCGTGGAATTATCTATAGTAATGTCACAAGAGATCTGAGATTTGCCGATAAATCCACGACCGAAGCTCGTGGATTTATTTGGTTAATCTCGGACCTCGAGTGACTTTTATTAGGACTATTTCGTGAATAAAATAAAAATGTAAATAATATATTCCTAAAATTCGCTCAAAAATGTAAATAATTATATATTTATGAATACTTTATCTATTCAGACATAGTGAAGTCGAAATAGATGAATAACGATTACTGTGTTAAAGAAATTGAATGTTATTCAGTAATGAAAATTGAGAAAAGCGAAATACAGGTTTAAAAATGTTAATTACAATACTGCGCTTTTCTCTTGTTATTATAGCCAAACAGAAATACGTTTTTATTACCTGCTGAAATCATAACTTAATTTAAAGATTTTATAGTATAATTACAAATAACCTGATTAATACAGTAATTAAATGAACAATAGTTATGGAGTGTCATTTTCTTTAGATACAATGGACTTGGAATTAGAAGATGAAGATGTAGATGTGGAAGTAGGATTTCGCACTTTATTTCCTGCAATGGATTCATGATCATCGATTTACGTGGAAACAGTTGGCGACACTTACTAAACAAAAGAACGACCATGCGATAAAATGATAGTGATAAATCGAGCTACAGAAATTATCGCGATGTATGACTGTGATTGGTTGGAATTCAAAATTTCATTACACTTCATTGGCTGAAAATAGAATGACGTCATATAATCGAAATAGTCAAAGTATTGTTTCGATATCAGCGATGCTTACAGCATGTAGGTATTTCCACAAATGTCACGAAATCCATTTTTTGCAGTACCAAAATGCTTTCTCTAATAATAAAATAAAAGACATCGAAAATAATATTAGGCTGAAAAGCAGAATGTAAAAAAATCTTAAAGTATTATGGACACGGTACATTTATATAATGCTGTGTAACAGACAACAACGGTTCAAATTAGCTACAATTCAAGACAGCTGAGACGGATAAAGAAAAGTTAACCTGTCCAGCGTTACATATGAATTGGAGCCGGAACGGATTCAGGTAGAATCAAAACCCCTTCGGCTGTTGCTGCTGACAATGAAAATGATCATGATTCTGATGAAATAATACGAACTGTTAAATGCTCATACAAGTCCCTAGTCGAAGAAATAAACTTAGCAATATATTCAGTTCTATTAAACGAGCATATCTTGAATAATTTTGTAAATTTTATCACGAAAATTGACCTAAAAAGTTCGATAAAAATAAAACAATATACACCCAAATACACCCAAAGCTACACTACACATTAGAAATTGAAAAAAACAAATCCATTAATTTTCTAGACATCACAATAACAAAAGTAGACAACAAACACACATTCAAAGTATACAGAAAACCCATAACAACACCAACACACATACACAACACATCCAACCACCCCACACAACACAAACAAGCTGCATTCCGAACAATGGTACACTACTCAACATACCAATGAACGAACAGGATTACAACGAAGAACTAAACACAATCAAATACATAGCATAAGAAAACGGATACAACCCCAACATAATAGACAACATAATACGTAAGACAAAACATAACCACAAAAAAACAGAAGAATACAACACAAACACAAGAACACAAAAAATACATCACATTAACATACAAAAACACACATAAAATTGCAACCTCGTTCAAGAAATTAAATTACAACATCGCATACAGAACAAATAACACTCTACAGGAACATCTCAACACACAAACAACACAAACAAACAAATACAACCACACAGGCGTACACAAACTCAAATGTAACACCTGCAACAACTTCTACATAGGACAGACAGGCAGATCATTTCAAACACGTTACAAAGAGCACATCACAGCCATAACAAAATTACAAAACACTTCCACATACGCAGAACACATCACAAATGCCAACCACACCTACAGAGACATCAACACAGACATGGAAATACTGCACATCCAACCAAAAAGCCAGAAACTCAACACACTAGAACAATATGAAATATACAGACACACGAAAACACACCCCAACGATATTATCAACACACAACTCAATTTCAAAAAACATACACTCTTTGACTCTACACTACGAACGCACCCACACAGGAAACAAGAGGCGTCAACACCAACAACGACCAGTTCTGAATATGACCCAAAATAGGTCGAAACATGTTAACAAGGTACGTTAAAATGTAACACAAGAAAGACTTATCATACATATTCCGAAATAAAACAAAGTTAGAAAATGTAGCGCGAGAAAGCGATCTGGCCAGGTCTTGGCTTAGGTAAAACTCATTAAAGGGGTTAAATAACCAGATTTAGAAGCACATTTACAACTCAAAGAAAAAAGCGGTTTACGAGCAGTAATACATGAATGGATGGATCGATGTTTAACCCCTCGACCACGCCCCCTAGCCGTTATTTTGAACTGCCTATTGAACGCGACTATGAAGAAAGAAAGCACCGGCAGTTACCCCAACACGAAGGACCTTTAACAACGCAGCCGAATAGCTACAGAACATAAGATTCTCTGATTCGTCTTATCTTGATAATTTTGATTTAATCTTACAAACTTTGGAAATAACACAGTTAAATATAAAATATAGCTCCCGTTTACAGAACGAACGTTGCTTTTCAAGGAATACAGGGTGATTCACGAGGATTTACCGTCACTTACAGAGCTTATTTCCGAAGATATTCTGAGTCAAAAAGTCATATAAACAATATTTTCAGAGTTAACTAATTTGAAGTTGTTAGTATAATCCTTTCTTCTTTAGTTTTAAGGGTACACAAATATTACAAATAGAGAATAAACTATTCATAAATATTTCTTTAATTGACTAGTGTTCTGAAGTTAAAATTGTGTTGTTAATTCCTTTGTACAGATTTTGTTTTCCAATTTTTAACTAAAAATGGCATCATTCTTACGCACTTATCACAAAATTGTTATAAATCATAAGACTTTAAGAATTTGATTCTTTACAATTTAATTATGCATCCTAATGTACAGTCTTGAAGAATTTACAAGAGCGGCGTGATTTGTAGCAATTGTTGTGACAAATGCGTAAGAAAATGTAATTTTGTAGTTAAAAATCGGAAAAAAGAATTGTACGAAGCATCTATGGAATTCACAACACAGTTTTAGCTTCAGAATACTAGCTAATTAAAGAAATGACACTTCTGAATAGTTCATTCTTTATTTTTAATATTCTTTTACCCTTAAAATCAAAGAATAATGATATTTTACAAACAATTTCAAATTAGTGTAGCCCTGAAAATATTGAGATTATGACAAATGTTTATATGACATTTTTTTCTCAGAATATCTTCGGAAATAAGCTCCGTAAGTGACGGTAAATCCTCGTGAATAACCCTGAATATTGTATAATTTATCATTATTATATTTTTGTGTTTTATGTACGGAAGAGAATGACATTTTGTATCAATAGCTATTATTTTTATTAGGTTTATTTATACACGCTTTAACATCTGTGGTCATATAGCGTGTTTAAGATCCGTGGGTATACCAGTAGATCGGTTTTTTTACTATTGTTGAGTTCCTGTTTTTATTGTGTGTTGTAGATGGTGTGTGTTCATGTTACTGATTTAGATATTTGATTAATTTTTATGATATTTTGGTGATTGAGGCGGTGGTGAATTATGGTGTGTAAATTTCCAATCCGGAATTTGCCTTTTGTGTTTGAGAGAAACCACGAAAAACCCAGTCAGATTGGTCGGCCACGAGGTTTGAACCTGAAAATGTCCGAATGCGAGTCTCATATGTTATCCTCTGAGCCAACTCGCTAGGTAGAAAAGTTCTTACTGAAAAAAAAAACATAATTCATCTTTGTTTCGATGTTGATTCTTAATAGGCTAATTAAATTGTGTCTGATTCGTATTAAATTAATAATCTTGACGATTTTGACCTAGGAATTACAATATTTATAAACAACATAGTAAAATATGCAATTGTTATGCTCTAAACCATTCTTTACCTACAGTGGTGATCAATCTCCATAGTAATAATAAAATTAATTGAGAACACAGGATAATCAAGAAGTTGAAAACCCCAGTACACCGCCAGAAATAGTAACAAGGCTGTACCTAATACTGTGATAAAAGGAATGTTTATTCTGTAACTAAATCATTCAAAGATATGTGAGTTTCAATAGATAAATTAACTGCAGGAGATTCTATATCGCTCTCAATTGACATATTATCGTACAAAGCTTAATCAGCTGATTAGATATATTTCGAACAATTCTATCGAAGCATGTACTACATCAAGGACTTTAAGATGAAAATAACTTTAAATGAAGGAAGATTTATAGCCTGAATTACTAAGAAATTAACAAACTACAGTATGTAGAGGAAAAGTTCTTGGTCTTGTAACAAATGATTTCGTCTTCTGAACATAACACAAACGCTATAAAATTTTAAAATTCTAATACAATTTCCAGAAATCAGTTCATTTTTATTATAATTAATTTTATAAATGTAGGCTACAAATATTAAAGTTCCTTAAATCACAGCATTTTCTAAACTTTATTACACTGTTCTGAATTTAATTATTTTTATTTGTTGTAAGTAGTTCTATGTAACAAATCTAGTTTCCTTTCCGCTCTAAGTTTACTTTAATATTGAATAACGTTTATCTACGAGCCTGCGCTACACACAAAAAGGTAAGTCACGCTGACACTAAACATTACTGAATGCCAGTAACTCAGTAGGTCTACCTCTAACTGTAAATGACATATAACGCAAACGTATGAAGTCTAGACTCAGTCTGATGATCACAAGGCGGTAACGGAGCAATAGTAGAATCAAAGTGTTATGGTAACCCGATACAATAGAAGATAATTTGATCTATAACAAATTTGTATACGTCTCATATAACTGCAAAGGACAATCAATAAGTTCCCGGACTGTCCTGAATGTAGGCAACACAAACAACTTAGAAAACGGGGAAGTTATCTAGAATCAGGGAACGCCTGGAATCTATATTAAATCCATGACTTGAAAGGCGAGAAAAAGACTAGCCATAAAGTGTATATGGAAAAATTCCAGGAAAAAATCGCAATAGATCCTTAACATGTTTGCAGAAAATCATGTGTAGAAGCTCAGTTCTTAAAGATAACCAGATGCTGTTTGATAGACTGACTCAATAGGCATGGAAGCAATTATCTTCAGTGACAAGCGCATGTGTGTTTAACGATATAATAAATACACGTGCAGTTCGGAAATATATTGATTGCACCTTGTAAGTTAAACATGCACTCAGAACAAACCGGAAGTTCACAGATCACATGGTTCTTCGCATAGTGTTGTCAACATTGGCGGCATATGTAAAACTGGTTAACTGCAATCTGGTGCTTGGTGTATAGATCACGTCCTAAAGTATATGCTCACGATAGATTTAAATAGAGTGATATTTTGTAGGTAAATGTATTTATGTTTGCATGTAAATGTAATAGATTAAAAACTAACACGCTTCACTACATAAAATTAATTACTTTATTTTGTGTATTTCTTTGCTGTTACTTCAATCTCTAAATCCGTACAGAAAAAAGTGACTAGTCTGATTCCAAAAAAAAAAAAAAAAAAAAAATATATATATATTAGTTGGGTACTTCTTGTCATCTTAAGTTATGAGATTGCGACATTTTATTTAACAGTTTATACTGCATACAATTTTATCATAGGTTTATAGTAATTCAAGGGTAAAGATTAATAAAAGTAGAAACTAGTGTACTGGTAGCCACAATAATTTTTCTCATTTAAAGATGTAAGTTAAAACAGAACTTATTTATAAGTTTATGAATATATTTCACCGTAAGTAATGTCATTAATTTTAGAGGGTTATTATTTTAGATATTTCAAACAAAAGGTTTAATACAATTTTCCTCGTTTTTGGCTTCCTTTTCGAGATAAAAAATATTTCATATTAAACATTTCATAGCGTGTTTAGGGAAAGCCATTGATTTAATTCTTGATATGCTTAGTCAATTTAAGAGAGCAGTGTATTATGATAATAAATAATTGAAAGAATTTTAGTTCTGTCCTTTAAATTTGATCCGAACTAATATAACATTGTAAAATTCCTTTGCAGAATGCAGAGTTACATTTGTTCGGATCAGATTCCTGCACATTTAAAGGACAAAACTAAAATTATTTATTATCATAATACATTGCTAAAATTCTTTATTGTCACAATACATAATAATAATAATAATAATAATAATTATATATATATATATTTAGTAGGTTATTTTACGACGCTTTATCAACATCTTAGGTTATTTACCGTCTGAATGAGATGAAGGTGATAATGCCGGTGAAATGAGTTCGGGGTCCAGAACCGAAATTTTTTATTTTTTTTTTTATTTTATTGGGTTATTTTACGACGCTGTATCAACATTTGGGTTATTTAGCGTCTGAATGATATGAAGGTGATAATGCTGGTCCGGGTCCAGCACCGAAAGTTACCCAGCATTTGCTCGTATTGGGTTGAGAGAAAACCCCGGAAAAAACCTCAACCAGGTAACTTGCCCCAACCGGGAATCGAACCCGGGCCACCTGGTTTCGTGGCCAGACTCGCTGACCGTTACTCCACAGATGTGGACAATATAATAATAATAATAATAATAATAATAATAATAATAATCTTTATTATCATAATACACTGCTCTCTTAAATTGACTGAGCATATCGGGAATTAACATTGGCTTTCCAAAACGTGCTATGAAATGTTTAACATAAAACAACTTTTATCTCGAAAAGTAAACAAAAACAAGCAAAACTGTACTAAACTTTTTTTGTTTGAAATATCTAAAAGAATAACCCCTTAAAATTTAATGACATTACTTACGATTCATCCTGTATAATCAAATAGAATTGTTGGCAGCATTCACAATCAATTAAAATTGAGAATGTTGAGATTAGTGTCCCCAGCAGCGCTTCCACCATCTCTCAAAGGCAGATAAATCTCCACATACAAGCATGCTATTGAATTCATGGTCTGAGGATTTATGTCGGACCAAGAAAATAGTTAAATAACAAAATAAAATGACATAGTAATAATGTAACATAAAAACTTACTTAAGTAAATGCTGTACGAAAATTTATAGATAAATAATCATGTTTTAAGGTAATATATTGGCATACGAACCGATTGCAGAGAATGCTGCGATGTCTTATCTCTCGTTAGGTTGAGAGATCCTCTTCTCCCGGTTCGGAAACACAAGCCTAACAAGGTGCAAAGAGCGTGAAAGAAATTCAACCCCCACATTAGTCTTCAGTCGTCAACACATCACCACTCAGAACATGCGTGTCTCTTCCCGTCGCTCGCCTTGCATTCTACAGTGCTCATTACGCGTCCCGCGCCGTCTTATCTCACAGATAAATTGATCTTTTAACAAGTAGCTTTCACAACGATTACCACATTCCACTATTTTTTGTATATTAGAGATGATTCAGAGACTTTTCATCCATAATCTCATCGTTAAACCGAAAGCTTAACCGAAATGATAAAACATTGCAACCTATACGCCATTATAAAAATTTCACAATCTTCGGAAGGAAAGTTATGGATTTTTCATCGCCTGTTGGAACATAAATAATAAGATAGGCAGATCGAGTATTCATCGGATTTTTACAGTAAGGCAGATTGTGCAGAAAAATGGTTGCCAAAGGAAAAGAACTCCATCTATGTATTTGTAGATCTGGAGAAAGCGTACGATTTTTGTTTCCATAAAACATACAATAAGATTATCTCTGCAAATATAGGTTTTGATGAAGCAATAATGTCATTAATTTGGCGTATATACAGGGTGTTTGAATAAAAACGTGCAAAAATTAAACAGGAAATAACGACTGTTCTACAGAACATTTTAACATAGGGAACTTGAGATGTGCGAAGTCAGATTAAAGAGAAATGAGCTTAAACATGTTTGTCGCTATCGTGTACTGTTTTCCACATTATTTACATTTATTTACACTTATTATTTACATTTGTTTACAATTACTATTCACATTTACTTACACGTATTATTTAGATTTTCAAATCATTTTCATATGCTATGCAAATCTGTGTTAATGACGTACCAATTCTAACCTCACAACAGGAATTCGAAATTACGGCCACCAATATTTAGTATTTACATTTAAATAAATTATTTACATAATATATTGACATTTATTATACACAAGTAGGTTGTCCATTATATGTTTTGATTTTTGACCTACTGTCCACAAGGTGTCCATCGTATTTACAAAATCTGATATAATCAACGACAGATCGTTTCATATCATTCGAAATGTTAATCGCAATACGTACAGTACATTGTTAACTCAGTTGTAAATGATATGAAAATAATTTTAAAATGTAAATAAATATAAATAAGTGTAATATGAATAACTTGGGTATATAAATAGCCTATAAATAAGGTTACAGGTAATTTCGTCCAATTTAAAATGTCCAGAGACAAAAAAGGTCCAGTCAAAAATGTTCAAGTAATAATTGTCCGAGAAATTTAGTCCAAGCAATAAATGTCCAAAAAGCAAAAAGATTCAAAATGTAACACGTCCAATATACGAAATGAGCCAATACGCAATAGGTCCGATATATTGAAGGCCCAATATGTAGGAAAGTCCAACATGTAATAATACAGTATAATTTGTGTAAATATATGGCGTTTTATTGAACATAAAAAATGAAGAAAGAACTGAAAGGGAAAGGAGAGAATATAAAAATGAAGAAAGAACTGAAAGGGAAAGAAGGGGAATATAAAAATGAAGAAAGAACTGAAAGCGAAAGGAGAGAATATGAAAATGAAGAAAGAACTGAAAGGGAAAGGAGAGAATATAAAAATGAAGAAAGAACTGAAAGGGAAAGAAGAGAATATAAAAATGAAGAAGGAACTGAAAGGGAAAGAAGAGGAATATAAAAATGAAGAAAGAACTGAAAGGAAAAGAAGAGGAATATAAAAATGAAGAAAAAACTGAGAGGGAAAGGAGGGGAATATAAAAATGAAGAAGGAACTGAAACGGAAAGGAGGGGAATATAAAAATGAAGAAGGAACTGAAAGGAAAAGAAGAGGAATATAAAAATGAAGAAAAAACTGAGAGGGAAAGGAGGGGAATATAAAAATAAAGAAAGAACTGAAACAGAAAGGAGGGGAATATAAAAATGAAGAAGGAAATGAAAGAGAAAGAAGAGGAATATAAAAATGAAGAAAGAACTGAGAGGGAAAGGAGGGGAATATAAAAATGAAGAAATAACTGAAACGGAAAGGAGGGGAATATAAAAATGAAGAAAGAACTGAAACGGAAAGGAGGGGAATATAAAAATAAAGAAGGAACTGAAAGGGAAAGAAGGGGAATATGAAAATGAAGAAGGAACTGAAAGGGAAAGAAGGGGAATATGAAAATCAAAAAAGAACTGAAAGAGAATGGGGGAGAATATATAAATTATGAAAAATGAACTGAAAGGGAAAGAAGAGGAATATAAAAATGAAGAAAGAGCTGAGAGGGAAAGGAGGGGAATATAAAAATGAAGAAAGAACTGAAACGGAAAGGAGGGGAATATAAAAATGAAGAAGGAACTGAAAGGGAAAGAAGGGGAATATCAAAATCAAAAAAGAACTGAAAGAGAATGGGGGAGAATATATAAATTATGAAAAAAGAACTGAAAGGGAAAGGAGAATATAGAAATGAGAAAAAAGTTAAAGAGAAAGGAAGAGAATAAATCAGTAAAAATTAGCAAAGAACTGAAAGGGAAAGGTAGAAAATTTATTAGAAAAAGGAAAAAAGACTGAAAGGGAATGGAGGAGAATGTAAAAATAAAAAAGAACTGAAAAGTAAATGAAGAATATATATTAATAAAATCGAGAAAAAATCTGAAAGGGAAAGGAAGAGAGTATAAAAATGAAAAGGAGCTGAAAGGGAAATGAAGAGAATGTAATAATAAAAATGAGAGAAAATTGAAAAGAAATAGAAGAGAATCTAGAAATAAAAAAGAACTCAAAGAGAAATGACGAGAATAATATACATCTGTCGTCGATTTGCAAACGGGGACACGTCCAAAATAACAAAGTGTTGGAAAATTGAGAAAAAAAAAACATAACACACTTTAAAAATGAAAATGTTCATGAATCCTGAATGTATGTTTCCATAGTGATCTAATTAGAAAAAAATATATGAAAAATTTAATTTGTTAACTTAGTTATAGTTTTTACGATTTTCAAACACTTTGTGATTTTGTACATGTCCCCTTTTGCAAATCGACGACAGACATAACAGTGAAGAAAGGAAAGAATTTAAATGAAAATGTCAAAAGAGTAACAATTTATTGACGGAGAGGAAGCAACGATGTAGTTTATAAAAACTAAAATAATGTAAAAGAAATTGTATAATCACATGTGAATAATTGCACTTCACTGCCACTACAAGAGTAATGATCCATGTAGTCATTGTAATGCACGCACGCGCACTTGTTACTACTGAAACTACTTTTTAGATACATGACGCCTACTTATCATGCGCCAAGCATATTACGCCTCTTGAAATGCGTAACTGATTTGTCTTGAGTTGTTATTTTGTTTGATTATGCAATTCTACAAGTTAGTTACAGTGTATGTGGTCTAGAAAGAAACGCCCCAACGTCACAACAGAGACAGAGAAAAGAGGCGAATAAAGGGAGGAAGAATAAGAGAGAAAGAGAGAGAATGAATTACACGAAAGAGAAGGGAGACAAGTCTATGCAGATGTTATTCAAATCACACAACTTTACATATGGAATGAGGCGTGGAACTAAATACAATTTTCAACGCAGAAATCAATGGTAAAAGTGGTTCCTTTTTCATAACAATGCTGCGTACTTAATACGAATGTGATTTGCTAATTTTAACTTCTTTTAAGTGGATTTTATCTGTAACAGTAATAACTTTTGAGGTTTTCTTGAAATCTATATTGAAATTGAGAATCAGTTGTAAAACTACTCTGTTACTGTTCATCTGTCTTGTCATCTTTACTTCGTTCATATTAAATAATTATATATATATATATATATATATATATATATATAATGCTCAACCAGATTGATTCAACATCATTTGATTTCTGGCAGACCAGTACAAAGTTCCCATAGAGGATTTAAAATTTACAAGTTTTTACAAACATTAAATGTTCCCAATTCATAATAGAATTTTCCTCATTACAAACGACAAACTGAGGTAACGGTAAAATACCCAGTTTATATAAATATTAGTGGCTTGTGTAGCAAATGCTGCAAACTAAGTTCATTAGACGTTCAAATAAACATTTTTCAGATTTATTTTCAATGAAGAATACCAGACATTCTGAAAGTTATTTGCTTCCAAAATAATGAAAGATACTCTCTCTCGAGCCAGTACTGAAGAGAACCACGCATATAAATATCTACACCACACCGCCATTAAATATATGAAAAAGACCCAACCCCACTTGATTAATAACTACAAAAATATTTGATTTTTAATAATATTATTATCTTACGTAAGTTTTATAGCTTTCAGTAACATATACTATATATACTACATAGCCGCCACTCAGTAAAATATAGAAATCAAAATCTAATTTAAGTTATTCTCTACATCTACTTATATAACCCCAAAACGTTTCGCTTTCATATCATCAATATAGCATTAATATGTATAATTAATGAAAAATAGTCACATCATGGCATTAACTACAATAATATTTCATTTCTAATGGTAATAATGTCATCAAACCACCTCAAGTTTTGTAGTTTTTAATATCCAATACACAGCTGTACACAGAAAATTACACATCACAGAATCGAACCTGTAAATTATTTTTAGTAAGTTAAGTTTTTAATAAACAACTTAATTTGAGCTCCAAATATGTCAGCATTCTTGCAGATCATGGCCTTCGTGTAATATTGTTTACTGTAGTGTGTGTTTTGTTTTATTCTGAAATGCAACACGGCCAACTTGGTGTTCCCTTCGAAGGAGAAGCGAAGCGAGCATCAAGTGGACCGTGAATACAATTAGCTAGTTCTCAAAACTGACGACAGATGGATTTTGGTAAATAGGAAAATTATGTTGAAAATTCACATTTCACTGAAAACGACTATTTTTCCGAAAAACTTTGAGTTCCAAGCTTCAAAATGAGGGGTCGTTTATTGAAATATGTTCAGCCGTTTTCCCGTAATTTCCATTACCAGTTCAAATTATATATATAGATACCGTCAGGCAGTCGTGTCCTGTGACAATCCTTATGGAAGCTACAGTCTCTTTACGGGGGTGATCAGAAATACATACATAATACATACATACATACATACATACATACATACATACATACATACATACATACATACATACATACATTACATACATGGCGAACGGTAAGTAATATTATTCATTTTGAAGGGGTTATTCTTTGAGATATTTCAAACGAAAAAGTTCAATACAATTTTACCCATTTTTATTCCTTTTCGAGATAAAAATTATTTTATATGAAACATTTTATTGCGTGTTTTTCGAAAGCCATTGATTTAATTCCTAATGTGTTCAGTCAATTTAAGAGAGCAGTGTATTATGATAATAAAAGAAGAGTCCACTGCAAGAATGATGGATGTCACTTTTCTGTCGAAAATGAACCAAGACTGTCAATGCATAGCTTAAGACATATAGAATGTACATAGAGAGTTATACGGCATTAACACTGATAGTCATTGTCCAGTAATGATCGGAAAAATCACAGTTAAGCTTTGAGCGCTAAGCATTCTTGCAGTGGACTCTTCAAATGAAAGAAAGAATTTTATATTTGTTCTTTGAATGTGCACAAATGTGATTTGAAGAAATGTAACTTTTGATTCTGCAAAGGAATTTAAAAAGTTGCATTTGTTCGGATTAAATTTCTGCATATTTAAAGGGAAAAAAAATTTTTTTAAATCATTTATGATCATAAAACAGTGCTCTCTTAAATTGACTGAGCATATTGGGAATTAAATCAATTACTTTCACAAAACATGCTATGATGTTTTCGTATAAAACTTTTTTAATTCCGAAAAGGAACCAAACCGAGCAAAATCGCACTTAGTATTTATCGCTCTGCTCGTTTTTCAAACTTTCCTCTCGATTTTGTAAAAAGCACTTCCAAACCTTGTATCGTAATATACTATTGTTCTCCAACGGTGGTGAAGCAGTCAACTTTATTTTCAAACGAAAAAAGTGTATTTGTTCAACAGAAGAGAATGCTTTATATCAATATGTACGTAATGTAGCTTTACCGATGAAAGATGAAGTAGGCACATTGAAATAAACTGTAAATATGCCAGGTTGGCTGCTAACATCTCCAGATATGGTTGATGAAAACCTATTATTTGTTGTCTGAGTCTGGGAATAAGAGACATTCCATTTCAGAAGTGAAGACATCTATATGATAGAATTCAGGTACCCCGATGTTAGGAGGATAGATGAGGATGACGGGTAACGGAAATTAACTTTCACGTGGGTAAGGTGTGACCGATAAAAATAGTGATGTTCTCTCATGCAAATGTATGACAGACGCCTCCTTTTTAATTTCTCTACTGGACATAGAATTTAAACATATATTTATTTCTATTATATGCTGATTTTATATGATTAACGTGATCCGAAGGACTATTTAGTAATAAAATAATTTCATCTAACAAATTTGCTGCGTGGGGTGATGATGACATCCTAGCTAGGAAGGAAGACCGAAGTACTCGAAGAAAGTCCACGATAAAACTTTCGAATAGAAACCTCAAAGAAAACACCGAATAACATAGATTTAACCTGGTACGTTTCATGAGATTTTTCAGATGCACCCATGTAATTGATATTCATGTTAATATTATACAATATAAGATTATTTCGCTCATGTACGAATCGACCAATGAAAAGTAAAAATTCGTTGAATTTCAACCAATCAAACACATCTATCACTTCAATGTTTGTTTATTTATTTATTTGTTTATTTATTTATTTATTTATTTATTTATTTCTTTATACTGGTGTTGTTAAGGCCATCAGGCCTTCTCTTCCACAACACCAATGTTGTTCTATTATAAAAAAGAACTATATTTAACATTGGCATTCTCGTTTTCAGAGAATAAATTACACCCTGAACTTCTAACATGTAACCAACCCACTAACATAATAACGAGAAAATTAGAAACGTGTTGATGTCTTCGATAATTGATTAAGTAAATGTATAGCTTATGTGTATGAATTAATCAGCCTATATTATATTTGTATTCTATAATTTCGTAATATATATTTTTCATAAATTGTTCTATTTATTCACGTACGTTTTTATTCTTCTCTATGTTAATATTGTATTATACATATTATACAATTTCATTGTAGCTGTAATTTTAATTTTATTTCCTGTTTCATTTTATTTTCTACAGTGTATTTCTCTTATATTAATATTGTACAGTATCATATCATATCATATCATATCATATCATATATATCATATATCATATATCATATATCATATCATATCATATCATATCATATCATATCATATCATATCATATCATATCATATCATATATCATATTATTGTAGCTGTAATTTTAATTTTAGTTCCTATTTTATTTCATTTTCTACATTCCTCTTATATTAATAATATATCTGAACTGCGACCGAACCGAAGCGCTATTTATTCGGTCCTCAAATTCTGATAATATTATTGTATCCTCTTTTTATATTGATTGTATTATTTTATTTCCATTGTTGTAATTATATTCTGTAGTCTGATGTATTATTCTGTATTATATGTTATGTTCTGTTCTGTATTATTATATAAAGTTGTACTTGACTATGTTATGGCATCTTCCGATGCATTTGAAATTTGAAATTTTGAAATTTGAAAATTTGAAAATTTGAAAATTTGAAATTTGAAATATAAATATGGTAATTGAATCTAAAAAAAAGAAATATCTAGAAAGATGAAAGGGATAATTCTGTGTTAATATACAACCAGCTGAAGGTCATTGCAATGCCAGATATCCTACAAAAAACGTTACATATTAAAACAGCAGCAAATTGAAAGAATTATTGGCACATATCAAGAATATAAAAGAAACAATGACACTGACTTCTACATACCTGAAATGAGTCGTAAAGATTACTGTATATACACTGGACCCTGAAGGGGATAACCAGTTATCTTTATGAAACATTATGAAATTATTGCGAAAAATTCCACCTTGTACTAATAAGAAACATTACGAACTCACTGCAACAAATTCCACTTTGTATTAATATAGCCCAATATCACTTGTAAAAATATTTTTTGACCAATTGAATCACAATATTGAGAAACCCCACATGTCCATTTTTTTTTACGAAATTGAGTTATAATGATTTCATATTCTAAACATGTAGACTCATGATATTATGAAGAGAAAGCCTACATATTCCCATCAATATTCATTTTAGCTAAAGTGTTAAGAAAAAATAATTTGAGCACAAATCTAGGACCCGAGATGTTTTCTGTATCTCCTGAAAAGTTTAGTTTTCTAGACATATGGGGTTTCTCATTATTCCGGTTCAATTAAAAATGGTGTGAGCTAAAATAATTTGTGACCAAAAAAATACATTTACCAAAAATGGTGCGAACGAAACCTATAGAGGACATAGTTTTAGTGACCAAATGTGGCGTTGACAAAAAAATAAGCTGAACATAAATGTTTGTGGACCACAAGTTGGATAATAAAAAAATGTTTATTAATCCAACTGTCTGGGGATCGTTCTATTATGATTTTGCACATCGTGAATTAAATAGCATTCAGACCTATGGTAATTACACTACATTTTTATCTTTAGACATATTTAACAAGGAATATGTGGTAAAATGTTTATGATTCTAGCTCAAAATCTACAGAAGACAATTTTGAAATTTTTATATGTTAATATGAAAAGCATGCAAAACACTTCCCAGTGCCCTTAAGGTATTTAAGAAAATTTTGAAGGGAAAAAGTCGAAAATTGGCGTAACCTAATAGCTACCCCATGTGGGAGAGGACAGTGGAAAACCACAAGACACAAATTTCATCTTACACTTCTGTTTCCGTGGTACTTCATTGCTAAGATCATGATTTCAATGCTAGGCCACGATTTCAACATCAATTCATTATACTTACTTACTTACTTACTTACTTACTTACTTACTGGCTTTTAAGGAACCCGGAGGTTCATTGCCGCCCTCACATAAGCCCGCCAGCGGTCCCTATCCTGAGCAAAATTAATCCATTCTCTATCATCATATCCCACCTCCCTTAAATCCATTTAATATTATCTTCCCATCTACGTCTCGGCCTCCCTAAAGGTCTTTTTCCCTCCGGCCTCCCAACTAACACTCTATATGCATTTCTGGATTCGCCCATACGTGCTACATGCCCTGCCCATCTCAAACATCAGGATTTAATGTTCCTAATTATGTCAGGTGAAGAATACAATGCGTGCAGTTCTGTGTTGTGTAACTTTCCCCATTCTTCTGTAACTACATCCCTCTTAGCCCCAAATATTTTCCTAAGCACCTTATTCTCAAACACCCTTAACCTATGTTCCTCTCTCAAAGTGAGAGTCCAAGTTTCACAACCATACAGTACAACCGGTAATATAACTGCTTTATAAATTCTAACTTTCAGATTTTTCGACAGCATACTGGATGATAAAAGTTTCTGAACCGACTAATAACAGGCATTTCCCATATTTATTCTGTGTTTAATTTCTTCCCGAGTATCATTTATGTTTGTTACTGTTGCTCCCAGATATTTGAACTTCTCCACCTCTTCAAAAGATAAATCTCCAATTTCGTACAATATTCTGGTCACGAGACATAATCATATACTTTGTCTTTTCGGGATTTACTTCCAAACCTATCTCTTTACTTGCTTCCAGTAAAATTCTCGTGTTTTCCCTAATCGTTTGTGGATTTTCTCCTAACATATTCACGTCATCCGCATAGACAAGCAGCTGATGTAACCCGTTCAATTCCAAACTCTCTCTGTTATCCTGGACTTTCCTAATGGCATACTCTAGACTTGTAACATTCTAAGTACCAAATCTCAAAACCTTATTCGTTTGCTGTGGTCGTGCCAGAGAATCAGTCCCATTCCGAGGCTTATTTGAAGGATTCGTAACAAGCTGTTTTTTACGGTGAAGGGTTGTTAGCCCTTCGCCCAACCCCTAAGCTGGAGGACCACCCCTCATCGGCTGTCCGCGACTGCTTATTCAATATATTCGCAGCTACCCTCCATATCTGTAGGCCGTCTCCTCTATTCTCAACCTGAGGGCGCGCCATGCCGTGGTGATAGGGACCCACAATACATGGTCAATTCATTAAACTAAAAGTAATATCTATCGGATGTAATTAATTCCGATCTTTGTCAGATCGACAAGTGACAGCAATGGCCAGCAGGGTCTTACTTTTGATATGAGCGGGAAATGGACGATAAATATTTCCTGGAGTTCTTAATGTAGATACATTTTGTGTGTCACAAATTCTGCTTTCTTCCACTTCTGTCTCCGTTCCAAAAAAAAAATAAACAAAATTTAACTAAGGTGTTTATTATCCTTAAAAATCCATCGCCTGCGGCCGGAATTAAACCCAAGAATCTCGGATATAGGCCTAATAATTAACACTGTCACTGGACCATCGGGAACGACAAATACTGTAATAAAGTTATAGGTTCTGCTTCAGTAGGTTTAAGACACTGAAATATAGCCTACACAATATTTTACTCTACTATTCCAAGGAGATCGTCTTTTCACTTGAATGCACGTGTTACTGATTCCCATTCAATACATGTGGTAACAATGGCACATTACGGTAATGGTTGCGGTTCAATGCTTGTGTTAAATCGATAGATTCAGGATAGTGCCAGTTGACTGCATAATATTAGCAACAGCTGCTCAATACATGAAAGCACTAGTGATGGATTTTGTGGTAAGAAAGAGTTCCGTGCATTTAAGTCCTCTGGAATCATAACTCACAATATCCAAAAAAGTTATTTACTCTTTAATAATTTTTAAACTTATATAAAACAAACGATTTTACTTAAAACAGCCACTAATATTTAGAATTATAATAGATGGCATATTTAAAATAATTATTGCCAAATAAATAAATAAATAAATAAAATAAATTAATAAATTAATTAATTAATTAATTAAGCCTATTAGGCCTACTATATAATACTGTATATTGAATTTATTAACATAGTGTTATATTTACTGTTTAATTTACATTTTTGGCTATGGTATCTATACTTAACTCTTTTTAATTTATTTTTAATTGGTATTTTTCATTTATATCCATATCTGTGTCTTTTATTTAGGTAGTATCTACTTGATTTTTTTTTTCATTTTCAATTTTTAATTACACTCGTATCTTGCATTTATATATGTTTATCTCTTTTTTCATGTTATATGCAATTTTATGTTTTTTTAAACAAATATCTGTACTGTCTATTGTATAATTGGGACTTCGCTCTGTTACAGAAATAAATAAATAAATAAATACATAAATGAATAAATAAATAAATGAATACATAAATACATAAATAAATAGATAAATAAATACATAAATGAATAAATAAATACATATATATATATATATATAAATAAATAAATAAATAAATAAATAAATGGTAATTAGCGAGATGTAAGTTTCTTTCTTAATTGACAAAAAAAAACAAGTTTTTGGATATTGTGAGTTATGATTCAAGAGGAATCATTTATCCAGAATCGTTACTATATATTGATTTTCAGTAAGAGCATTCTAGAGTTTTAAAATTATTTACAAATGTCGTACATTTCATTACTTGGCGGTTTTCCATGTTGTCCAGAAATAATTATACTTGCTCAAGCATTATCATGTTATAATGAGTTCTAATTTCATTTTTTAATTTTTTCCGTATCATTCATTTTATTCCACAGATCTTACATCAGTATCGTAGAATTGAGACGTAGAAAAAGTTAAAAGTTATACAAAAATACACAATACATAGCAAGCAGATTAATTTAATTTACAAGCATAAACAAGTCACAAGGGGAGTACAAGATGCCAGTATGAAAACATTTTGTTAAATCTAATCTAAAACTTTCCTCGTCGCCTTTCAAATCTTTAAGAAAATTATTTGTTATAACAGCTGAAGGAATATGGAGATCTAAACGCACCTTGGTTTTTAATGTAAAATATCACCAGGGAAAGACTGTACTCACAAGATAAAGGCAAAATTTCTAAATTTTGGAAAATCTTTTTATATGGTGTTCTTTTATACAAACCTGTTGTTTTTCTTATAGCTTCCCTTTGTAAAAAAAAAAAGGAACAAAATATATTTAATTTCACATGAACTGTCCCAGAAAAATATTAATCCATATTTCATTGTAGATTGAAAGTATGCAAAGTATATCATTTTAATGGGTTCATATCGCCGAAAGGATCTCAATACATAAGAGACAGAGCTGAATTGAGGGGTTGGGTGCAAGAAAGGCACTTTTCTCAAATGCAAGTTTTGAGAAAATTGATGTTGAAAATTCAAACCGTAATAATGTAATCTATGCACGCCTTTACATTTCGGGTACTCCTGACCTATATGATCACAGTATTGAACTACAACTTGGTGATCATATGCATAACAGATCAGAGAACACAATAAAGCGTTTTAATTAAAAAGGGGCACATCCTCTAAAATGTCCTTCTTCCACCTAGCCCCTCAATTTAGGATTAATATATTCTATGTGCGTTATTCTGTGATTTTCCAGTTCCAAAGCAAAAAACTCTGTGCTTATAGATTATTTGAAATCAGTTTCATTTTCATCTAATATTGTATGGGAACTGTACACTATTATGTGTACTAAATTTGATTACTCTGATTTTATCAACATCTACTGACTGACCTCAATGTCAACCAGTCGCAAAAATTACAATGTGTTCATAATTCTTGTGTTCGCTTCGTCTGTGATGTCCGTCGCGCTGACCACATTACCCCATCCTTCCAAACTCTAAACTGGCTACGGCTTAACGAACGTAGAAATTTTCATTCTCTTGTTCTCCTTTTCCAAGTCCTTCACACTTCTACACATACCTACCTTGCCTCCCGTTTCAGTTACCTGTCATCATATCATAATCTCTTCACACGCACGCAAAATAGCCGCATACTAGCCATACCAACACATAAGACATCATCGTATTCATCATCATACACAATCTCGCTCTCGCACTTGTGTAATACCCTATCCAGTGACATCAGAGACTGTCGGAATTTAGTAGCGTTCAAAAGCAAGCTTATTAAGCATTTTCTTACTGCGTAGAATAGGTTTAATTTTTACTTAATCAATAAAAGAAATGCTTCTCTCTTCTTAACTTTTATAATAAACTGTCTAGATTTTATTAATCAGTTAATCTTTTAGTACTTTGATTTTTATTGTATTTGTAAATTTAATATTAATTGTAATTATAATTGAAGGGTACACGGGAAAAACGATCAAGGTCCATCAAAAATCGAAATTGAGTTAATAATGCTATCTTATAGTGGAAAAGAAGTACTATCATGTGGTCTAGCTAGTAATAAGAAATCATCGTTTTTGATATTCCACTACGTCAATTTCTATTAAATACACACATAACAACACATAACATAACAATAACAATGACCTAATCATTACGAATAATTCTGATAGAATTCTAACCTCAGGACAGTTACCAGTTCCGGGAATATCTGGTCATGATCTTATTTTTGCCGAGTACTCTCTTCAGTGCCCAAAAAATGCAGCTAAGGTAATTACTTACAGAGATCTAAAAGGCATTGACAACGACCAACTAATTTCTGACGCCCTACAAATGCCATGGCATACTATTTTTAATTTAATCACAGTTGACGAAAAAGTTGCCACCTTTAATGACATGGTAATACAATTATTCGACAAACATGCACCTTTAAAGAAGAGACGTGTCACTCACCGACCTGCCCCATGGTTGAATGACAGTATTCGTAATCTTATGACGTCACGTGACGCTGCTTTCCGGAAGTACAGACACAACAAATCTGCCGAAAACTTTAACAACTACAAAAAACTTAGAAACAAAACCACACAAAGCATTAGGAATGCTAAACGCCGTCACGCCCTGAGTCTCGTCGACCCGTCCATTCCCCCTCGGTGTCTTTGGAATAACATACGTGATATGGGAGTAGGGAAGAAAGCATCAGAAGCTGAAGTTATAAACATACCGCTTGATAAACTCAATGAATACTTTACCTCACCTCCCACTATACGACCTGAAAAACAGTCAAAACGAAATACAATTAATACTCTCCTAGCTAATCCTCCACCTTCTCGCGAAAAATTTTTCTTCTCGCACATTACTGATTCTGAAGTAAGAAGGGCTCTTAAAAGCATTAAATCTAAAGCACAAGGCTCTGACAACATAAGCATAGTCTTTATCAATAAGTTAGTTGATATCGTGCTTCCTGTAATAACCCATATTTTCAATTCTTCAGTTATCACGTCTGTTTATCCGCAACTCTGGAAAACAGCTTTGGTACGCCCACTTCCTAAAGTAAATTCACCTACTTCTGCAAAAGACTATAGGCCAATCTCCATTCTTCCCGTTTTATCTAAAGCTCTGGAACGCATCATTCATAAGCAGTTGTCAGACTACCTAATAGAATTTAATCTTTTAGACCCTTTACAATCAGGTTTCAGAAATGGCCATAGCACTTCTACTGCTTTGTTGAATGTTACTGAGGACATACGCGCAGCCATGGATAAACGACAGGCTACTGTACTAGTTTTATTGGACTATAGCAAAGCCTTTGATTCTGTTGACTTCGATCTACTATTAACTAAACTACAAACGCTACACCTTTCTGATAGTGCTATCACCTGGATGTACTCCTACCTTACTGGCCGCCAGCAGCGTGTCATATCTAATAATCGTTTCTCATCCTGGTGTACTGTAGATACAGGAGTTCCTCAGGGATCAGTATTAGGCCCCTTGCTCTTCTCTATTTATATAAATGGAATTTCCAACTCATTTAAGCACTGCAGATATCAAATATATGCAGACGACGTTCAATTGTATATTTCAGCCCGTCCCGACGCACTAAACGATAGCATTAATAGTCTGAATGAAGATCTTGATTCCATCTCTTCCTGGTCTCAACAATTTGGGCTTAACCTAAACGCATGTAAATCACAGGCTATTCTATTCGCGAACCGTAGATTAATTCCTGAAGTTAACGACCTGAATATTCCACCTGTGAAACTGAATAAAACAATCATCCCGTTTAGCTCTACCGTCAAAAATCTCGGAGTACATTTCGAATCTAATCTCAATTGGGATACGCATATTAAATATACATGTAAGAAGGCATTCTCTATTCTCCATTCACTAAAAAGATTGTATCATTATCCAACTAAATTAAAACAGGCGCTGGTACAGACGCTCATTCTACCTCACTTCGATTATTGCGACGTTTTGTTCAGTGATCTCAGGATTGAGTCCGCTCAGAAACTACAGCGTGTTCATAACGCGTGCGTCCGCTTCATTTGTAATGTTCGATACTATGATCATATCTCACCTTCTTTCAAGAAGTTATCGTGGCTTAGGTTACATGAGAGGAGAAATCTGCACTCACTTTCTCTCTTATATCGAATTATGCACTCTTCATCCCCCTGTTATTTATTCGCTCGATTTCATACTCTCTCTCGCTATCATAATATTAATACTCGATCACAACGCGATAACACGCTAGAAATTCCACTTCACGCATCGTCTCTGTATTCCTCATCCTTCACTGTTGCTACCTCTCGTCACTGGAACTCTCTGCCGCCTGAAGTCAAGGGCTGCCGAACATTGAATTCTTTCAAATCCAAGTTAGAAAATTATCTTATGACGAGTTGCCAAACTAACTTACTATTATGACAAGTGTTGTATTGCATGTTTCCACGTATTCACATTTTTTTATGTTCTAATGATATTCAACTTATTTTATATTTTTGTTTTCATATTTTCCGATAATGTTATATCTCTAATGTGATAAGTTGAGCTATATATAATCTTAATTTTCCTTATTGTGTGTACTTAGAAATATTGTATTCACTGTATACTTTGTACTGCACTATTTTATTACTACTATTAGTATTATTATTATTATTATTATTATTATCATCATCATTATTACTATTCTTATTATTATTATTATTATTATTATTATTATTATTATTATTATTATGAATAATTGTCTTTTTTTTGTATGCCTCATTTATTTTGACCTGCTGTTCACATATTATTATGCTTTTTTCTTTCTTTCTGTATGTTATATATTATGTCTGATTTCTTCTAATTTGTTGTTTATTTTTTATTATTATTATTATCTTATTCAGTTTTGTGTGTAAAATTGTAGTGTAATTTGTAAATTTGTAGTGTTTCTGTAACGCAGTCTTTACTCCTGGTTGAGTGTTAGAGAAGGCCGTATGGCCTTAACTCTGCCAGGTTAAATAAATCATTATTATTATTATTATTATTATTATTATTATTATTATTATTATTAAGTGCTTAAACTTTAAAATTCGTTTTTCTCGAAACTTTCTAAAATGGACCTTGATCGTTATTGCCGTGTACCCTGCAATTGTAATTGTATTCTTAATATTGTAGTTGTAATCCCCTGGTAGAGGGGAAGAGAAGGTCTGATGGCCTTATCTTTACCAGGTTAAATAATTAATTAATAAATAAATAATAAGTGTCATAATTGTAATAATTTATTTGCTCTGAACCTTTAATCATTAGATTTAACACTGTATTAGAAAAGTTATAAAGTAATCTTATGTACTTGATATACAATTGTATAGTAAGTATGATTACCTGCAAAAAATATTTATGGTTGAGTCTAAATCATGTAGGTATAAGCAATAATGAACCTAAAATTGATCGCTGGGAAACTCCACGTTTAATATTCCTAAATTCTAGTGAGTATCTTTGTGACTATTTAGTATATTCATTTTCATTTTTTGTTTTCTATTTGCTAAATAAATCAAGCTAAGGTCTGGTTTTTAACACCACAAAACTGTAATTTGTGTATCAATATGTTGTGATACACACAGTTAAATGCTTTAACTAAACTACAAAATATCCCTCCAAAGTGTAATTTCGAATTTAAAGAATTTAGTACTTCATCCACCAAGCTAAAAACTACGTTCTTTGTCGATTAATGTATGTTCAAATATTTACAATAAACCACTCATAGTGATAAATTTTGCTGCTTCATATGCATAAGGTGTATGTGAATGGACCTGAGATGTGTAATTGAAATGGCAACAAAGGAAATGTTCTCTCACCGAAAAAAATTCTCTCTTAAAATTTAAAGATTCGTACCTAATTCTTCAATATGAAAACGTCAGTGAGGTGAGGAAATTATCAATGAAGGAATTAAATACACAATTCCAGACATTACAAGTTAACAATTCCAGCCCGATTTTGTTTTCTCTTTTCTTCTTGCAGTCGTATCCGGTCCTAATTCAGTCCATATTCAGTCCTAATCCTTAATCCCACGATGTTTCTTCCTTTTATAATAACCTATATCTCTTCCGAAACTTCTATTTCCAGACAAAGTTCGTACTTCTTGGAACAAGCAATCTTTTTAATATTTAATTCGTTTTCAACATCATCTTCAAAATGTCCCCCTGCCCCTAGGTACATTCACTGCATATTTCAATGTCAATTTATATGAAATATTCTGAACTCAGTTCGACACAGTACCAAAGACGATTGAGAAGTTGTAAGCCAACAATTTGATCCTTATTTCAACAGTTCAGAAAGAGGAAGATTCAAGGAAATTTGTTGCAAAAGTTCCAGGACTTATAGATTGTAACAGAAAAATTTGAGTCTGTGCTGCACAAAAATAGATCTTACAAGGTACTGAGTGAAGCGAGTCAAGTTCCTGAAAGTAAGGCAAACATTATTTCAGAAAATATTAAACTAACTGATGTTGAAAGCTACAAATATGCTCCCATCACATCATGTGATGTGGAACGAAGCTATAGATTAATACTGACAGACAGGCGATATAGTCTGCTTCCTCAAAATGTAGAAAAACGATTGGTTGTATATTGCAACAAGTAGATTAATTTGATTCCCCATTGTTATTTTAATAAAAATAATTAGACCTGTTATGTTATACAAATAATGTTAATTAATTTCTGATTTGTATTCATAACTTTAATTACACATCTCATTCATTCTTTCATAGTTTTCTTCCCAAGGACAAATTTTTCACTGCAAACCCAGTATTCTTCAATCTTTCCTATTTCCTACATTCCTCTTAGTCCCCGCATACGATCCATATATCTTAATGTCGTCTATCATCTGATAACTTCTTCTGCCCCGAACTTTTCTCCAGCTCACCATTCCTTCCAGTGTATCCTTCAATAGACAGTTTCTTCTCAGCCAGTGACCCAGCCAATTTATTTTTCCGTTCCTGATCAGTTTCAGCATTATTCTTTCTTCATCCACTCTTTCCAACACAGCTTCATTTCTTATTCCCTCTGTCTATTTTACACCCTCAATTTTTCTCCATATCCACATTTCAAGTGTTTCTGGTCGTTTCTATTCACTTCGTCGTAATGTCCATGTTTCTGCTCCATACAATGCCACACTTCACATGAAGTACTTTACTAGTCTCTTTCTTAGTTATTTTTCCAGAGGCTCGCAGAAGATGCTAATTTTTCTATTAAAACCTTCCTTTCCCATAACTATCAACCTTTTAACTTCCAGGCAGCAGCTCAGTTTACTGCTTATAGTAAGTTACCTTCCAAATATTTGAAGCTCTTCACTTATTCTACTGCCTCATTTCGAATTCACACGTTTACTTTCGTGACTTTTCTTCCGATAAAAATGGTCTTCGTCTTGTGTGCATTTATCTTCATCTCATTCTGTCCACAGCTGTCATTTAACTCCAGTAACATATCCCTCAGTACAATCTCCTGTCGGTCTCGGTGGTGAAATCGGTAGAGTGCTGGCCTTCTGTGCCCGAGGTTGCGGGTTCTATCCTGGCCCAGGTCGATGTGTGCTTAAATGCGACAGGCTCATGTCAGTAGATTTTCTGGCCTGCAAAAGAACTCCTGCAGGAAAAAATTCCGGTATACCGGCGACGCTGATATACTTCATTATAGTGTCATTGTAGTGTTGCGAGCGTCGTTAAATAAAACATAATTTACAACATCATCTAATAACGTCATGTCAGCCACCAGCGTAGCTCAGTCGGCTAAGACGATTGCCTGCAGTTCAGGAGTTGCGCTCGGACGCGGGTTCGATTCCCGCTTGGGCTGATTACCTGGTTGGGTTTTACCCGAGATTTTCCCCAACCGTAAGGCAAATGTCAGGTAATCTATGGCGAATCCTCAGCCTCATCTCTCTATCACCAATTCCATCGGCGGTAAATAACTCGCAGTTGGTACAGCGTCGTTAAATAAAAAGTAAAGAAAACAACGCCATATCATCAGCAAATAGTATGCACTTTATTCTTCTTCTTCCTACTCGGAAGTTTGAATTGTGTATGGGTATAATAAAAAGGATTGCAATAGATATTTCAACATCAATAATTATTAATACACCCTTATTGTTAAAAAGTGGTGCTGTTCCATTCCATTGGTGATTTCTAAGTATTAATTATATTCTGATTGATAACAAATATCGTAATCCTATTAACATGAATTGGAGCACGGCCAATTCACTTTCACATGTTCTGAAAACAGTTCTTCATTAAATCAAAAAACATTTCATTATAGTGTTAAAATAAGTGGCCTATATTATTTATTAGTAGTGTTACGCTTTTACATGAATGTTCATTATTTTCTTTCAGAGTTAAAAATTAAAGTCGAAAAAGTACTTATTATTTCATATTTTGTCATATAAAATTTCACGCATTTTCTTATATTTTGACAAAGTCCATTACGTATTCTGACAAAAATTCCTTCATATTTTACGCGGTCTAGTAAAAAATAGATTAATTATTTAAAATATTATTTTCTAGCCAAGGACAATTCATGGCTGATAACAGATGTTGTTTCGGTTTTGTAACAATCGTGTAACATGTTTATTCAATTCAGGCATGGTAACACGACGTGACTGTGATTTTTAGCGATTGTGGAATAAAAGCTGCAAGCGAAATCCATATGTCCGCAGAATATCTCGTACACAGATGTCATGTCCACCAGGAGCCCGACAGAATTTTCGCGAGATTGTATCTTGGACCTTTTTGTTGGGAAATCATCAGCTTAGAAGCCCTCAGCTAACTGATCTTCGGTTGCATCTGCCTGTGAATGGATTGCACGTACGCACGTGTACTGACAATGAATGAGACTTTGCTGATGTAAATGCGTCTTTATCCCTGATCAGACCAGACCAGCCCAGGCCAGGAGTATTTAAATAGCACGGATTCTGAACAGAGTTTCCATGGAAGCGAATGACTTCTATTCAGGGCTGCTCGCCTGTCAGTGGAGTGGTATAGCATTAAATGAATAAAAAATCCCTCCTACGCTAAAAAATAATTTAGCTATATGTCCTCTTCAACGGGAGATAGTGAAACGTACGTAAATGAGATTTTAGAGTACGACGCGACGGGGCTTGGACAGTAGAGTAGCTAGACATTGAAATGAACGTGGTATAGTTTTCGGAGGTTTTTAACAGACGATGAAAAGGAAAGTTTCCAACTTTCAAGAACTATTACTAGTCCCAACGCTGGAGATTAAGTATTAATTATCAACATTTTGAAATGAACTTCATTATAAAACTTTCACGGTTTACCATTAGATTCAATAGCGAATCTAAACTCGGTCAAAAGCTATGGATATTTTAATGACCAAAAAATGTCAGAGGAATATGTACGTTGATAGAGCCGCAATATTTCCATGTAGAATATACCTCTGAGGATTTCGCTGAGATAGAAGGAGACTAAAGTGTTCGTTTTTACAAGATTGATTATTAGGGCTCGAACTTTTAGGTGTTGAAAATCTGGAAAATATATATATTTTTATGTGCTAAAAATCGGGAAAATATTTGACAAAAAAGGAAAAATATTTAATTATGTTGCAATTTTTTATGTGAATGTAAACAATATGCAGTATTAATCAGTAGAAATTATGCTGTCTCGCAAACGACTGAAGAATTAAGTAGGTCTACACAATGAGATTTATCCTCAAGTTTTCCATGACAAATAACTGACGATTATCGCGGAACACTGCCTTGTACTGGGAAAAAGAGTGCCCTGGCCATTCAGAAACAACATGCACTCCTTAGAGACATGTTTATGATTGTAAACGAAGACAGATGCAGCTGATGTTTATGAAATTATAATTCCTTCCTGAATCAGCGTTATGACAACTTACAAGACACTCCTAAATGACACATCAATGTTTATGTACATTAGTTACAGTACAATTTTTAGTGGTGACAGCTCTTATTGCTTGTGGTGAGAGAGCAGACTGCAGTTCCACAGGTCCACAGATAAACAATTCTGAGAAAGAGTCGTCAGGTGTCAAATCTAAGCAACTGCACTGAACATTCGGATGATGATTAATCTGAAATGGAGCTTTTGTCGAAAATTATTTGATGAATTTTTATGTATTTTAAGTGAAAATTTGAAAATATGTATTTACCCTTCAATCAATTAAAATGGAACCAAAACATTAATTACTTTTGTAATAAATTAAGTAAAATAATGTATTATTTGTTTTATTGAGGAATTACATGTCAATAAGTAATGACAGCTAGGAAGTTCTTATCGTAATTCTCATGTTTAATGAACTTGGACTGTAACGCAACCGAATGCATAGCAGCACGAGACGTCAACATTTAACGAAGAATAATCGGGGAAAATAAACGTGTTACACACTCCTGTTTGCATAATTATTTAATAGCAGATGAGTTTACTGTATCGGAATCATGCATAATATTCACATAACGTAAATAATACAATAATAACAGAATAGCTCACTTTTTTCAGAATCTAAAATATTAATATAAATTAACAATATTCTTCGAACTATTCACGACTCTACACAGCTCCACAGAATGCCACTATGCGTTTTATGTGAGCATACTGTGAATTGTCTGTAGCGAGCGGCAGCAGGGCGAGGCGCGGGTGACATCTATATTCCTCGCTGTACTCAACTCAAATCTACTGTTTTGGTACAAACTTCCTACCTATTTATAACTGTGCCAATTTGTTCGAGCAGTTATATACATTCATATTTTAAAAGACAGAAGACATTTTCAGGTTAATTTTCTGCTCAAACTACTGAGTATTATGAAAACTTGTGAGTAGCTACTGAATTTGACAAAATGAGTGGACCCCGGAACCGCTCTGGAAGTTTTGACAGCGGGAAAATTCCTATCACTGAACCAGGGAATTTCCAGTCCGCAGTCAATTGCGCTATTCTACATATGGGGACAAAATAGTCATATCTGTTAAATTTTCCGTAAACCTGGAAACACTGATGTGATTAGCCTATTTTCCATTGAATTTAACGTTATTATTTCTAAATGCATTCCAGAAAAGAGTAGTTTTAGTATAGGTTTTGTTAAACCAGGAAAGCTTTTAAAACATCAAGTATGCACTGCACGCGGTGATAATTCATTTTATATTTTTATTAAAACGACTAATTTAAAAACAAACTTCTAAAAACAGTCCGAATTTTTTATTTCAACATGAATTAGCTTTCTATAAAATTATTAAGAATACCAAAACTCGTAGTTATCTAGTCCTCGCATACTCTTGCAATAAAAATTAAAATTCTGTTATTTTTACCGTGGGCACAAATAAATTCGTCGAAGGCACCATGGTGTGTTGGACAGACCTGGCATTAAAATAACCCTCCCACTATATAAAATATACTTCAATGACAGTGTTATAACTAGAGACGAGAATTCCATGCAAATGCATGTTTTTATAGGAACATAGGACATGACTCAAACTCAGTACTTATCCATTTCATTACTTTCAGGTTCGAAATATTTGTACTTTTTCCGTGCATATTGGCATGTTTTGGCCCTTTTGGGGATAAAAACATGCATAATGCATATTTAAACAATTTTTAGCTTAATCATGCATATAACATCAAGGATTATCAAAGAATTAGACTCGGGTAAAAAATGTTTGGGAGTTTTCCTAGATATTCAAAAAGCCTTCGATACTGTAGACCATAATATACTCACTTCTAAACTTCATGCCTGCGGTATTAAAGGAATCGCTTTAAATTTATTTAAGTCATACTTAAGCAACAGATCCCAATTAACGAAATTCAACGACCAACACAGTGAAATTCGTAATATAAATATAGGTGTGCCGCAAGGTACAGTTTTAGGCCCACTACTATTTTTAATATACATCAATGACTTGCTAAATATTGATATAGGAAACACATCTGGAGATATATTTGCATATGCCTATGATATAGCCGTAATTTTTAGTGGATCGAATTGGAATGATGCCTACCTAAATGCTAATAGAGGTATAAATATAATTAAGAAATTGTTAGATGAAAATTTGCTCTCATTGAACATTTCAAAAACAACTGCAGTTCCTTTTACATTAACGGCTTCTAGTCTGAGAAAAATCAAACTCGATAAGGATACAAATTTAAAAATACACAATTGCAGTAACATAAACTTGATTGATTGTAATTGCTCTTCCTTGACAGAATCCACGCAAGTAAAATACTTAGGTGTTGTCATTGATCAACATTTAAGATGGAATAAACATGTAACATATTTATGTAATAGGTTACGAAAAACAATTCACAACTTTGTAACCCTTCGTGCATATATGCCTATCTATGTTCTCCGTGTAGTTTATCTAGCCTTGTTTCAATCAGTCATCCAATACAGAATAATAGGATGGGGTGGAATGACAAAGACTATCTTAACTCCATTAATATTACTACAAAAACGTATCATCAAAATTTGTCTGCATAAACCACTTGATTATCCGACACAATTTATTTATTCTGAATTCCAAGTACTAAAAATTGAGCAAATATATAAACATACATTACTAACTTATTTTCACAAAAATCGAATGAATTTTATAACTGAAAAACATATACATAACACCAGAAGAAATGTCCCAACTCTTTTGGCAGAACCTAAATGCCACATTACAGCTGGAGTAAGACACAGTAGGAATTATGGACCAAGACTATACAATTCAGTATTGAAAAATAATCCAGACCTAAGCAATTTACACATTCTTAAGTTTAAAAATAAAGTGAAAATATTTGTATGAAATTTGAAAAATTTTATTATAATGTTTTTAAGTGTTACTAGCATTACATGGTACTAATTTTTATTGTATTTATCCGATGCATGTACCCTATAAGATAAAACATTGTAATAAATATAAATAGATCATTTTCTTAATTAATAACAGTGTATATCTACAATAAATGATTTTCTTAGCATCGCTACAGATACACTTGATTGTACTTGTCACTATATCTAGTCACTAGAAAGTTTTTGAAATTTATATTTTCCCCGCCATTCATAAAATATTTTGATATGATACCTTTTGCGCAAAAGGAGAAATCTATAACTGAAACTCGATTAATATATTTCAGTATTATTTGTCGTTATCCTGGTAATAATGAACAGTTTCACTCGTAGACATTTTGTTTTTCAGCATTAACTTCCCATGATTTTACGAGAAGATTAGAAGAGAACGGCAGTTACGTAGACTTTCAGCTCCCCACTACTACCATTAATGCATAACACAATGTCAATACGGCGGTTGCTGTCGTCTGCGATACAACGAACTTTTCTGTTGATTTTCGAGTTTGGCATTTTTTCCGGTTATTATATGCTTATTTAAGTTGTGTTAACTCTCGCTAGTGGTTTTATATTTTATTTTATCCGTCTCAGTATTTATTTTATTATTGTAAATATTTTTGTTTTATCACTATTATTATTATTATTATTATTATTATTATTATTATTGTTACTATTATTTATATCATCAGCATTATTATTTGAACCCTGTAAAACTTATGTAGACTACTGGATTGTACCCGAGCACGAGCATATGCTCATTTTCGGGTATCTATTCATATGTATTCAATTCAAATGTAAATTGTAAATAAATTTGAAATTTGAAAATATACATTATATTCAGTTTAAATGCATATTTTAATGTTTTACAGTGGACACCTCAGTTTCTCGAATTCTATGTCGCTTATTTTAGCTTCAGGAATCAGGAGTGCAGAAGGAAAAGAAAGAAAAAAACTAAATAACATGAAAAGGTTCATTCACCTTTGCACACATAACTTCTTGCGATGTAGAGAGGTCATTCTCAGCCTACAGAAACATACTGACCGACAAGCGCAGAAACCTCACAGAAACCAATTTATAAATGTTGTTAGTTGTTATCTGTGCAAAAAAATGAAGTGAAGTGAAGTGAAGTGAAGTGAAGTGAAGTGAAGTGAAGTGAGATAAGAAATTTGGAACAAAAATTAAAGTGCATATTTTAGTGTATTTTTCCCTTGGTCGTGCATGTTTCATAGTTTGATAGTGCATGAATGCATGCATGTGTTGGGATTTTATAGTGCATGAAATTCTCGTCTCTACTTATAAGGTGCAACGCGGAGTATTAGAGATGTAAACAGCTGTTGTTTTTCTGGAATTGTTGTATCTTCTCCGGATAGCCTGAAATAGCAGGTTCAGAAATAACAGTATAAAAATATACGAATTGTGAACTGGAAACTATTCCCAGTAATGTATTTCTTGGATAATGTATGACGCTAATACGCTTCTCATACGAAACTAATGCTTTCAAAATAATATAAGCTCTGTTTGCAACAGGAAATGAGTGTAATGCATAATATTATTTTAACATGAAATGTCGATGTTACGCCAGAAGTCGTTCCTCGTCAAAACTTCAGGTAAACGCAACTTGGATAGCCTTTTATACAGAAGAAACATCCTGTGTACAATTTCTTGCTTAAATTACATAATAGAAGTATATAATGTACTTTAACACTTTACGATACGCCCTATTTTATTTGATATTCATGCATTTATGTAATATAAACAATATTTTCATTACTATTGTGTGGAAGTTTCGACGGCGACGACAACGAAGATAGTAATGATGATGGCAAGGGGACATGAGATGAGAAATAACTGTATTAAAATGTACACAATATCGGGCGTCCTTGCAAGCCATTTTGAGGCTGTGGAGAATAATCTATGCGAACTCCAAGCCAGTTCGCCACTTGTCTTATTCCGTTTTTCAGTGTTTCCTTCAAGGATCTTGAGAGAATTTTCAAGATAAAAAGTCGAAAATGAACATAACCTAGCAGATACCACATGAGAAGAAGAATGCCACAAGCATGATCAGCAGTACACATTATGCACGGACTTATCCATATTGCTCTCCTTTGATTTGTTTATGAAATAAAAACAATCTGGATTACAAATTATTTTTTTTGTACTGTAAAAATTAAAAGAGAGCATATTTCACAATTCTTTTACAAGATAAAGTGAATCTAGGCCTACTCTATAAAAGCCAGTATGCAAAATTTCTTTCAATTACTTCAAAGAGTCCCTGAGGAATAAAGGTAGGCCTACATAAGCATTGAAAAATGTAAGTTACGTGAAAAGGGAAACCAATTAAACATTCAGTACTTTAAGCACTTTAAGGGTGGTATGCATAGACATTTCTCTAGCCCGCGCTACGAGCGTGCTAAACTAGCCCCGGCTATCGACTGATTACTTGTACAGGATTCATATCATAGCATATTGCTAACACTGGTTTATGAATACGAAAAACGTTAGTTCGCTGATCATCCACCGGAAGCCCGCGCTAAGAATGCCTATGAATATGGCCCTATATGTCTAAAAATTGTCCATATACATAATCGGGACCGAATTTGGCCCTCAAATTTTGAGGAAAGGCTCTTAAAACTATGCACTATTAAATGAGACTGTAAAATATTTTTGTGATTTTTGACCATTTTGACCTGCATCTCCACTTAATTAAAAGAAAACCCTTTTGAGAGAAATGAGTGTCAGAAACAGAATCTTTACATTTGGTAATAATTAATTTTATGTTAAAGTGTTATAATATTAATACAATTCATGATTTTATAATGTTTCGATATTGTAATACTAATATAAACATTATTACATATATTATTTTTATCCTATATTATGTTAATATTGCACTGAAGTATACAATCCACCAAAAATGACGTAACCTTACATTTTGCTGCAACAAATGCCTTATGCATACAAAGATTTACAGACGCCTGTAGGGGAGAGAGAGAAAACTGGCACTTCGGAATATAATAACAGAAACTTGAAATATTTAAGATCAGCTATGTAAGCAATAACAGCGTTAACCGGTTAACGTTGTTATTCCGCCCAGCCCCTCTTTGATATCTTGCTGTACTTGGCTAAGCAAGTTTAGTTTTCAGAGGGCAAAATGAACAATTATTTTTTCATTGCATATTTATTTGTCTTTTCATACGTGTGAGCGCATTCATAAGCTAATGATAACAATATTTATTTATGAATTACATTATTTTATCAACTTAATGTGCACCCCCCCCCCCACAAGGAAAATAGTTCTATCTCCGCCTATGCTGTAGTGACAACGGAGGACAAGAAAGAATCTTTACACGGAAGCAGAGTAGGTCAGCCAGTCTAGTATACACAGTCACGAAGCTCAATACGTACTAAATATGCATCCATAGGTAGTTGCTAACCACTAGGATCGCTAATATCGCCTCATTACAGGCAATGCGGAATAGTACCTGCACAGTCAATTGTTCCTTGCACCCTCACAACTCAAGCTTCGTGACTGTAGCTATATACTAGACTGTGAGGTGAGTGTGAACTTACTGCATCCTCAGGTTCTGCGTCGCTGTCGCCGAACACTTCGTCGTTCCTCTCGGCCCATGAGCGTACAACAATATGAGCACGAGAACGTTCCCGGCGCGGAGAGCCCTGTCGCATTTTCAGTCCGCTACTCTCTATTCAATCAACGACGATAAGATACTGACAGAGGAAATTACGGCGAGCTCAATCCACATGTCAGTGCAAGATAATGCTGAACCCATAACTATATAATCTCGTGTGTATCTAAATAAAGGAAGGAATTCTATGCTACCGATAAACGGACCTGTCATCATACGCTACAAAAATTGACATTCACTCAAGTTTCATAACACGTCCAGTCACTCACTCCTTACTGCTCTATCACCCACATTACTTATTTTATCGTTTCGTAATAGCGAGTATAATTCAAACGAAATGTTAAATTAAATATTATTATTATTATTATTATTATTATTATTATTTATTATTATTAATATTAATTTTAGTTACCTAGCTACAAAAGAACAGAAAAGATCAGAAGAGGTTAAAACAAAACTAAACAGAGTCAATCGTAAGCATAGATCATATATATCCAGATTACTCAACCTTATAGGCTTTGACGGTAACAACTTTTGTCAGGTTTACTATGCTGCCATCTAGTTGTTACATAAGGAGTCACGTCATAACTCCCATTTGAATTGCATTAGCGACTGTACTGCCATCTCGTGTTCGTTTACGGCGGACGGGTGGCGATCCTGGCGGTTCTTCTCTTCAAAGTGCTACCGATTTTAACATAGAGATGAGCTATCTGTTACATATGATCTAGGTCGTAAGTAATAATTACCTTTAATTTCAGTTCTGCGTTGTGTAACTTTCTCCATTCTCCTGTAACTTCATTCCTCTTAGCCCAAAATACTTTACTAAAGCAAATACTACAAAATTAAAAATGAAATAAACATTTTTGGCCAGGTTTTATGCCCCTAGGAACACTGAAAACATCCTGTAAGTTTAATGACAATATATTAATACATACAAAATTTATTAGCGATTTTCAATAAACAGTTACTTTCAGCCCACTCTTTACTTTGCTTTGAGGCAGTTTTATGATAAAATGCAGCAAACGGTAAAACAAAACGGAAACGAAAGGAAACATTAATAAAATGTACTGTTATATGGATGCGAAAGCGAATCCGATGAGATTTCCCCCTTTCCTACCAGGATACACGTTATTAAATTTTTTTAAATTATGGTTTATTTAACGACTCTCACAACTACAGGTCAGCGTCGCCGGTGTGTCATTTTGTCCCGCAGGAGTTCTTTCACATGTCAGTAAATCTACTGACATAAGCCTGTCGCATTTAAACACACTTAAATGCCATCGATCTCGGCCAGGATCGAACTCGCAATCTCGAGAACAGAAGGCCAGCGCTATACCAACTACGGTACCGAGGGCGACCACATTATTAGATCTCAAAAGGAAGTACAGTAGAACTTGGTTATAACGACATCCAAGGGACCTTAAAAATTATGTTCTTATAAACGAGTGTCGTAGTAACCGAGATTCTCATTATTAATCTAGTAAGGTGGAAAATGAAAAATAACAAAATTAATTAGACTTATTTTAGATTTATGTATTGACTTTTAATCCTACAATGAACATAATAAAATTCACGTAGTAGACCTACAATTATAAATACAGTATTCTGTATTAAAATTGTTTGTTCAGTACTCACCAAACCACTTTACTTAGAAGTGAAGTAATCAGTCATTTTACTCTGTTGTCTTCTACTTGCCCAATACACACTTTCTAGGGCTAAATTACGTTTTATGTTCATAATTTCAGTTGCAATTTCACTGCTCCCTTTCCTAGCTTCATAGAACATGTTCATAATTCTAATGACTTCTAAAGCGTCATTCACTTCTTTTAGTGGACATACTGCATTAAAATGCGTGCACTTAGTGAAAACTTCCTGTCGAAACTGATCTAATACCGCATGAATTCGGGCAGGTTACAATGGGGTGGGGAATCCGCCTGCATTCCAGAGGTCTATGACAGAAGGAGACTGTAAAGAATTTGTCAGGGTCAGATTTCAACAAAATATTTCTTAAAATACTTTGGTTCTTAGAAAATCTTATTCCAAACTGAGGTTGAAAATGACGTTATATGCGAGGTAGACGCATGTGGGTTTGTCGTATTAAGCAAGGTAGGAAAGCATATGTCTTATGGGGAATTAGTTGGGACCACAGAATATTTGATGTTATAGGCGAGGTGTAGCACAAAACGAGATCGCTATAACCAAGTTCTACTATATATACTGTACATCTAGCAAGGATCTAATGTCGAGTCAATTGCATCTACAACATTATTATTGAGAATATAGAATAAACTGGAGAAATCGTATTGAGAGTATTTCAGGTACTAGAATAATTAAAATTGCATTTAAACAGCAATATCACACATTTTATGATATTTTTACGGTGGTTTAATTGAACTAAACTAATCTTTCTTGTTTCTTGTCATGATAATTATATCGAGATCGAAGGTCGAGAAATAATTATGTCATGAAAAGAAACATCAGTTTAAAGGGAAACTAAATTACGTATGAAAAGTCTTTGTACGTGTGAAATTCGACAGAATAATTCCTATCAGCTGATACTTTTTAACGAAACTCTCAGTCAACTGTGAGTAGAATAGAAAGCGAAATTCAGAGAACGTGGACATGTCTGACATATAACAAGATCGTATTCTGTTAAGAAAATCTTGTTTTATTTTGATTTCGTTAATAAAAATGCTTTCATAACACAACGACTAACAAAATGCATCAACAATAATATTGTTACCATAGTAACCATAACGATAGTGCTTCTGTATAAAGTAAAATATCACACACAACAAATATGTTTTATACAATCCTAACATTAAAACACGCTTGTTATGACGCTGGAAATCGAACACAATTGGCCTAATTCTGGCACTGGTGCCAGGAAAGGTTACCTAGCAACTAGTATTCCATGATGTCATCACCGTCTCCACAACACAATTTTATACAACGTACCTGTAAGAAAAAGCTTCAAAAGAAGAACAAAATAACATTGCCTTAGAAACGGTTACCTAGCAACCATGCAATATATTAAGTCATATCCAATACTCGTGTCTCTACTACGTCATTACATTACATTTTGTAAATTTATAATAGTTTGTTTACATAAATGGTAGACTGGCATAAAACGTTTATATAACACGTGTATAATATTCATTATAAACACTAGTGAAAATTAGCCCGTACGTTAGCGCTCACGCGGTAAATATTCACTCGTGCCATAATTACCAAGATTATACACTAGTTACATAAATTACTATTTTAGGTCGATATTAAACAAGTATAGAGTGTCATTTAAAAATGTTCTCGATGACGTCACAACTTTCACAACAACAGTCGAAAAAATATTTTGAAAATAATATTTTTAAAATCTTAATATACAGTACGTACACTACACTACGAACAGCTGACTGAAGGTTAGCAGTCTGGCCAACGTACAAACTTCATCATCAACTTCAATATGAAGGAGTAAAAATGAGTCAAGTACTTGTAATATTTAGTTTTCAATTGGAATAATTTGTATTTATTTTTGTTAAGTGAAGTTTGAATTGCTCAAATAAAGCTCAGTACATTTCAAATGCAGTGGTTTGTTTCGTATAATGTATATTAATTATGCCTAACACTGCCTTTTGCATATGAATTTTACATGCATTGTAGGAGTGTAGTGTACATAGAAGGCAGTGGTTTTCACTACAACTCTAGAGTAGTTATTTGTAATATTTCAACATTAGAGCTAGAAAGTTGGTACCGAAACTGTTAAGTTGTGTGAGCTTGGACTATATCTCTACCTAATGAAAAGTAATAGCGCATCTCTCAATGTCAGTGAACCAGAACAACAAACATGTATAGCCGGATGGTAACCAAACATGTGCTCCAATCGTCCACAGCATTAGAACAAGAAAATAATAAACGAATAATATAAAAAAAACAATAACTTGTAATTATAAATTTCGTAACTTCCAAACTAAAATAATTTACCCATACATATAAAAATAACATATTAAAGTATACAATTATATGATTCTAGTCTCATTATAACAAATAACAATGAACGTTTTCATTTTATCAAAAAAAATACTCCTTTTACGTTCAGAAAAAAAAACAATATTTGTACCCTGAAAATATTCACTCTATGTCACAAGCCATTACTGGAGAAAATCTGAAATATGATACAGAATATCTTACTATCAACAGGTGAACAACTACTTTGCGAATCTAATAGTGTATCTCGTATGTGGCACGTAACATTAAACCCATAATTGTTTCAAGAAGATTTTTCATTTCTATTGTAATGACAGCTAGGAAGTTCGTAATGTAATTCTGACGTTGACTTGGACTGTAACGCAACCGAATGCATAGCAGCACAACATTTAACGAAGAGTAATCCGGGAAAGAATAAACTGTTACACACTCCTATTTGGATAATTGTTTAATAACAGTTTAGTTTACTTTTTTGAAATCATGCATAATATTAACATTAGGTAGATAATACAATAATAGCACAATAGCTCACTTTGTTCAGAACCTAAAATATTAATATAAAGTAAAAGCTATTCACGACTGTACACAGATCCTCAGAATGATACTATGTGTTGTTTATGTGAACACTGTGCATCGTCTGTAGCGAGCGGGAGCAGAGCGAAGCGCGGGTGACATCTATACTCCTCGCTGTACTCAACTGAAATCTACTGTTTTGGTACGAACTTCCTACCTATGTTCAACATACTTATCTAGGTTGGCAACTCTGAATTCAGTAAAATCGACTTTCAATCGTGACGGCCGTTCGCTATAATGACGAGAAAACACACTATCGTGCAAAAACACAATTTTCACACATATAAATCCTCAGTTTATTCGTTACCTCAACAGTAATTCTAAAAGAAGACATAGTTACGCCAAACTATTCGTGATCAAGGGTCTACCGTCAACGTTTCATTTTCTCTTCTCGTTTATAATAATTATTAAATTATTTACATACCCTTCGTTGATAATGCTGATAGTTAATACAAAACTTAGGAGAATTCGACACACATATGAGCCGTTCAGAGCATAAGTGGTGTAAGTCAAAAATGGGTAATGAGGTTTAAAGTAAAAATACTGCAAAATACAGCGCAAAGTAGCAATTAATATGTCTTTCGTGCTATCCACTGAATACTTACTGGCTTTTAAGGAACCCGGATGTTCATTGCCACCCTCACATAAGCCCGCCATTGGTCCCTATCCTGAGCAAGATTAATCTAGTCTCCATCATCATATCCCACCTCCCTCAAATCCATTTTAATACTATATTCCCATCTACGTCTCGGCCTCCCTAAAGGTCTTTTTCCCTCCGGCCTCCCTAAAGGTCTTTTTCCCTCCGGTCTCCCAACTAACACTCTATATGCACTTCTGGATTCGCCCATACGTGCTACATGCCCTGCTCATCTCAAACGTCTGGATTTAATGTTCCTAATTATGTCAGGTGAAGAATACAATACGTGCAGTTCTGTGTTGTGTAACTTTCTCCATTCTCCTGTAACTTCATCCCTTTTAGTCCCAAATATTTTCCTAAGAACCTTATTCTCAAACACCCTTAACCTATGTTCCTCTCTCAAAGTGAGAGTCCAAGTTACACAACCATAAAGAACAACCGGTAATATAACTGTTTTATAAATTCTAACTTTCAGACTTTTTGACAGCAGACTGGATGATAAAATCTTCTCAACCGAATAACAACAGGCATTTCCCATATTTATTCTATGTTTAATTTCCTCCCGAGTATCATTTATATTTGTTAATGTTGCATCCAAGATATTTGAATTTTTCCACCTCTTCAAAAGATAAATTTCCAATTTTTATATTTCCATTTCGTACAATATTCTCGTCACGAGACATAATCATATACTTTGTCTTTTCGGGATTTACTTCCAGACCTATCTCTTTACTTGCTTACAGTAAAATTCCCGTGTTTTCCCTAATCGTTTGTGGATTTTTTTCCTAATATATTCATGTCATCCGCATAGACAAGCAGCTGATGTAACCCTCTCTGTTATCCTGGTCTTTCCTAATGGCATACTCTAGAGCAAAGTTAAAAAGTAAAGGTGATAGTGCATCTCCTTGCTTTAGCCCACAGTGAACTGGAAACGCATCTGACAGAAACTGACCTATACGAACTCTGCTATACGTTTCACTGAGATGCATTTTAATTAATCTAACTAGTTTCTTGGGAATACCAAATTCAATAAGAATATCATATAAAACTTCTCTCTTAATCGAGTCATATGCCTTTTTGAAATCTATAAATAACTGATGCACTGTACCCTTACACTCCCATTTTTTCTCCATTATCTGTCGAATACAAAATATCTGGTCAATAGTTGATCTATTACGCCTAAAACCACACTGATGATCCCCAAAAATTTCATCTACATATGGAGTTAACCTTCTCAAAAGAATATTGGAGAAAATTTTGTACGACGTCAACAAAAGTGATATTCCTCGAAAGTTACTACAGTTAGTCTTGTCCCCTTTCTTAAAGATAGGTACGATTATGCTATCCACTGAATACCGATACTAATAGTTTAAATAAATTGAATATTAATTGCTAATTTGCGCTGTATTTTACAGAATGTTTACTTTAACCCTCATTAACCATTTTTGACTTGCACCACTTCTGCTCTCAACGGCTCATATCACTAGATAAAAATACATAACTTGAAATAATTATACGAGTAGATATTGCACAATAAGATCACTGGTACAATGTAAGTTAACTTACGAAAGAAACCTACAGTGGAAGTGAAGCGGCGACCTCGGCGAGCCATCCTGAGGAGTCTCCACGCACGACCGAAGCACTGCCACTTGCAGCCAGAGGCTCGGCCTCGGCCACCCCCAGTCCTCATTGCGGCCAGTTCAGCACATCGCAGCTAACTGTCCATTATATATTTCCGCCGTTCGAGCCTTCCAGGGAACGCAGAGAGCGATAGCCATCCCATTCAATTACATCTCGTTATCCTTTTATGGGGCGCAGATTTATTCAAGTTAATATAAATGAATTCTGCATATCATCGCTCTGCCATTTTCACATCGCAATATTCACAGCACATTACATTCAATTATCTCTCCGTGGCTCTTTAAACATGCCGGCAGTATTAAAAGACTATAACAATTAAACGCCCTTCTCCGAGACTTGAAGTGCTAATGTTTCCTGCCAACAAATACAGTGGACCAGTGTTCCATAGAAGGCCGAGAATTACAGCTTTATCTTTCAACCATAGAAACGAGCTATGAGTGTTCGTTCTTGTGTTGTCTTCACCGGTAGCTTTGTGCCTTTCTAATTTGGGAACCAGCGAATTCTTCCATAACCAAACCTTTATTTTTTTAGTAGGTTATTTTACGACGCTTTATCAACATCTAAGGTTATTTAGCGTCTGAATGAGACGAAGGTGTTAATGCCGGTGAAATGAGTCCGGGGTCCAACACCGAAAGTTACCCAGCATTTGCTCATATTGGGTTGAGGGAAAACCCCGGAAAAAACCTCAACCAGGTAACTTGGCCCGACCGGGAATCGAACCCGGGCCACCTGGTTTCGCAGCCAGACGCGCTGACCGTTACCCCACAGGTGTGGACACCAAACCTTTATAACCATAAGGAATATGTAAAATGTTTTTCTAAAGCAAGAGGTAGTTTTAATTGCTCATATTTTCTTCACAATCTTAAAAATTCTGGGACTGTCTTATTAAACATGCCATAACTCCATCGTGGATGTATGTGTCCACCATTTTGTTCTTGTACAAGTAACAGCCTCTCTTCAATGGTAAAACCTAACCATTTTTCCCCTATTACAACATATGCTAGTGGATTATAGTGATTTTCCAGATGTCAGGTTGAATTTTCTTTTACCAACTTTTTTTCGAATTTTGAGTACTGACAAATACGATAACTGGCAGTTATTTTCTAACTGTTATGTTGGCAAGCAATAATTTTGATTTGCAGTAAAGAAAACTGTTAAAATGGAAGCATAACTAGGTAAGTTTGTGAAATTTGAACGTAATTAATAATTAATTAGTAATATCGCTCTTAATATTAATATCAATACATAATTCAGTTGTGTTGGGTTTTGATTTCAATTCAACACTACATTCAGGTAAGTGTAATTAAATAAAATATAACTTACAGACCTACTTGGTATGAAACATGCACGTGGCTAATGGACAGATTTTTATTAAAATGTCCAAGAGACGTGATAGCATAGTACCGACTGAGGAGTATGTATTTTTAACTTAAAATATATGCTTAAAAGTTAAAGCAGAGTATACGTTTCAAAGCGTTTCAAAGCAGTACTCTGTTTTCGGAATTCGTACTAATCATTTTACGTGATCAAACAAAATACATTTTTAGGTTAGGTCCCGTGAATCGTAAACTGTTTAGTCAAAGTAGTACTCGTAATTACCAACATTGTCATACCCTTACTCCGATTAGGGGAATTTACCATTAGTAGGTACAGCGTTTAGAGTAGTTGTAGGATAATTAAAAATTGTTATGGTAATTTAGGGGAATTTACATTTACTCCACTCAAATATCACGTAATCCTAGGAAAAAAACCTCGGTCTCACTTCTCCGAGTATTTATTTTCTATTATCAATTCCATCGACGTTAAATAACATAGTAGTTGACAGAGTATCATTAAATTAGGCAAAAAATTAAATTTCGCCCGCATATCAAAAAAGAAATTTATATTTGTGTCAGATTGAAAAGACTTATCAGATATAAGTTCTAAAAGTTGTCTACAATCACTATAACGTCTATGAAAAAAAATAGGCCTACTGTTAAGTCGATACTAATATTTTCGTTCCCTCCAAATTATCTTCGTTCCCGGTTTAACTACTTATCCTCCAATCATAATCTAAACACCAGGTCACAGGTAAGCCAAATCCTAGCAATTCCTACCCATAAAACATCCCACTATTCATCCTCTTTTACTGTCTTAGTCCCCCGTGAATGGAATTCTCTACCTCAGAAAATTAGGGGCTGCCAGACAATAATCACTTTCAAGAAAAGGCTAAACAGTTTCTTACGAGCGCAGTCAAATTGAAGTTATAATAAATTGTGATCGAGTTTAATAATTTAATTTAATTTAGGTATGACTATTATTATTATTATTATTATTATTATTATTATTATTATTATTATTATTACATAATTATTTTTTTGTTGTTATGAAGATAAAAAGAAATTTCATTGTATTGTATTAATTATGTATTATATTGTATTGTATTGTAGTATTGTATTGTAGTATTGTATTGTATTAATTATGTTATATTCATAGCAATGTAGTAATTTTCTATCATACTGGTTGAGTGAAAGAGAAGGCCGAATGGCCTTAACTCTGCCAGTTAAAATAAACCATTATTATTATTATTATTATTATTATTATTATTATTATTATTATTATTATTATTATCTAAGAGCCAAATTCTCTCAACGTTGAGATAACTACCGGTACTGGTTTTAATTAATTACCATCAAACGTTCTTATCTCTTTTTGCTTCCTGAGTACGCGTCCAAAAAGTAAACATTTATCACCATGTTTTTCCTTTTACAATAGGAACGTCGCATATCTCATATTCATGTCTGCTTCAGAAATTAAATAAGAGAGCACTTTACCACAGAGTGCTGTCCAGTCAGTGCAGAGATTTCAAAATCAAGATATATTGTTGCTGCCGTTGAGAGTTGTATAAAATGTTTCGTAACTAAATGAGCTTGCGTATAAAACCGGATTTCAGAGAGGAACATCGAGTAGGGCTTGAAATATAAACGACATTTCAGTAAATGAACCTTCTATATAATGCAGTCATGTGGTTTTTATTTATGCCTCAGCTGAAAGTAGCGATCGTACACTCAAGTCATCGTTTGTGTTTTGGAGTAGGTTGTGTGTGATCTTATCTCCCAGCATCAACTGACTGACGTCACAAGCTTGTGAACAAGTCTACTGATCCCAGTTGGTGCCCAAACTGTGAGTCGTAATTCTCAAACAACACGCATGCAAGCTCAATAGGAAAGCAAATCTGTATGATCATGAGGGATATGCTATATACAGTGGTCGCGTCTGTGGCTCAAGTGATAGCGCGCTGGTCTTACATCCAGGTGGCCAGGGTTTGACCCCCGGTCAGGTTGTGATGGAATTTGAGGTGGAAGAAGTAGACGTTACAGAATGTTTTTTCTGGACTTACTCCCGTTTCCCTTTATCATTCCACAAACACTCTTCACTTCTCCCTCATTTCATCTATCATATGCAATAGTAAAAATACGCTGGGGTGAAGTCATGGGAGTAGTACGGGTTTCCGATGCTGATAGCCTGTAGATATTCTTCAGAAGTCTAACCCTAGCTATTTAGCTTCTCCTTTTCAACATTTGTCCTCATATCAAGAAATAGATACTCGCTCACAACACCATATCATACTCTTCATTCCTAAACGCAGAACATCCTTCTACTCTTCATCTTTCACCGTCTCTGTAGCTAATCTCTGAAACTCTCTACCACAGCATGTCAGAGACTGTCGGACATTACCTAGTTTCAAAAATTAACTAAAATTGCACTTTTTCAATACAAATTTCCTTCAATTATAAGCCCTTTCTCTGCGAAGGTTTTGTAATATATATTTTCTTTTTTTGTCCCCTTGATCACAGGATGAATTTATCGTAGCCTTTTTATTGTGGATTTTATTTGAATTTCGTATTTCATTATTATTATCATTATTATTATTATTATTATTATTATTATTATTATTATTATTATTATTATTATATTCCATTCGTTGTATTCTTCTCTACTTTTTTCCTACTATTTGTACTGCAAAGAAAGGTGAACGGGAGAAAAGATCGAGGCAGAAAAAATATCAGATGATAGACGACATTAAGATATATGGATCATATGCGGAGACAAAGAGGAAGGCAAAAAATAGGAAAGATTGTAGAAATCTGAGTTTTCAATAAAAGACAGTCATTTTTCCCACATTCCATAACACAATGGGCACTAACGGTAAATGTGCAGAAGAACTTCGTATGCGCCTTCATTCGTAACGGCCACTATAGTACGTACGTATATCGACGATTTCCTGTAGGTTAAGGTTGCCTAATTCTGTGACATATTTAATAAAGTCTATATTTATGCCAAAATTGTAGGCCTACTAAAAATTTTCAAATAACACCTAAATGACGTTATTTGGATCTTTAGCTACAGTTTTTACAACATTCAGTGTCAACAGTTTCACAAGTTTGATATATAATATATTATTCTTCGTTGTTATACAGTTGCTCCTAAATCCGTGACAGGGATACTAATTCCGTGATAGTGGTTTCCTAATTCCGTGATACTAAAATAATCCTCATTAACTGCTCAGAAAACACACGTGTATTTGGAAAAACACTTTAAAGTCATGGTATATTGTTTTAATATGGATTAAGCAAGAAATTACAACATAGAAAAAGAGCCTAAGTGGCAAATTTCATAGAAAATACTTGTGTAACTACAGGAATATATATTACATATTAATATATTATAAACAAAATAAAATGAAAGTTAAATTCAATACAAAATTAAATTTGAATAAATTGAATTATAACAATTATTTCTCATTATTTATATTCCTGACAACAGCAATAATTAGCCTAAGTTAAATATATGCCCTATTATTTTATTATAATTATAATTAATGTTTTCTATAACTTATTTCTATTATTATTTCCACGAACTTTTTTCTTTCATAGACATTAATTTTCACAATTTAGCGTTGGCATCACTGGTCGAGTGAGCCAGGAAGGAGAAATATGAAAATAAATCCGAAAATGGAAAAGCTAGTGTAGCATTGTTATTGTCTCATAATGTTTAAATAATCATACACATTGATTCGGCTGACTATAATCTACAGTAATGTATCATTTCTATAATGTTATATTAATTCTTACCTCAAATATGAAATGTTTCTTCAGGAGCAGTAACAAGAGAAAGAAAAACTTACTGGTCAACCACCTTTCACTGAGCAAACGCTTCTGCAGTCGACTACTTCTATTCAAATGGCGGTAGTCAATAGAATTGAAAAGAAGACATCTCCTGGGATCTATTAAGTACTTCAAGAACTTAAAAGTCAGAGACCACAACTCCATGGCAGTCAATTGAAATTTTATCACGGAATTAGGCACCTTTACCCTATATCAGAACACAGTTGGTGCATTAAGAGGAATACTGATATTCTGTTTTTGGGGGAGTATTTTACAACGCTTTATCAACTGCTCTAGTTATTTAGCGTCTGAATGATATGAAGATGATAATGCCGGCGAAATGAGTCTAGGGTCCAGCGTCGAAAGTTACCCAGCATTTGCTCTTAATGGGTTGAGAGAAAACCCGGGAAAAAACCTCAAGTAGATAACTTGCCCCAACCAGAATTTGAACTCGGGCCCGCTCGTTTCACGATCAGGCATACTAACCGTCACTCCACAGCAGTAGACAATTTTCTTGTTGAGTGCACTATGTAGAAGTAGGCTACAAGGAAAGATAAGGTAGCATTAAATTTCTTCCATTCATATTCAAAACTTCATAAACTTACAGTAATATGAGATTGATTACTTTCCTATTTTGAATGTTCCATCTGTTTAAATCGCCTCTTAACATAGGATTTCCTCTTTCCTCTTTCCTCTCCAACTGTCACCGATAACAAGCGCAGTCTTTCACTCTGTAATCACCAAAAAACTTTTTTTTTATGCAGTTAAGACTTAGGTAAAATTTATTTTCGAACCCCTCAAAATGAATAAGGACAAACAGAGTAGTTACGAAATAAACGTGTTCAAGAGACGACCGGATTTTTGCGCTAACAACCTGCGTGTTTCTCCAAGTAGTTAAAGTTCTGACGACGGTAATTATGAATGTCAACCTTATGAAAAGGAATAATAAAAAAGGAACAGCATATTCCACTAACAAAGGATTCTTAAAAATCGATAGGTCGAAGTCCTCCTTAGGAAGTTCTATACGTGTAAGTATTGTTCAGTGGCGGCTTTTGACCTTAGGACCAGGTGCAGTACAAAAGAGAAAATATATATATATATAAAAGAATAATAGTCAGGAGATAAAAAAAACTCACTACAACCTCTGGTTTTGGGACGTAACTCCTTTGCTAAAAGTCTGTCCTCATAGCATAAAGATTTATTTTGGAAATATTTTACTTCACTTGAAACAAAATTCTCACTCATAACTGATTCATATAAAACAACATTTTTGGTCACTGGATTGATATAAATTGATAATTTATGTTAATTAAAAGCAGATTAACTTCGTTACTCCATACCTATAGTATGACACAAGACGAAATAATAATTCAACGTTAGTACCTAGAACCTTAATGTTTCACATCTGCTGGTCCAAAGCATAGTATTAATTTTGGCCCTCGGTTGTATAATTTTTCAGCTAAATTACACCCAGAACTTCTAACATGTAATCCACTAACATATAACAAGAAAATTAGAAACGTGTCTTCAATCTGATTAAATAAATTTATAGCCTATGTGTATGAATTAATCGGCCTATATTATATTTGTATTCTATAATTTTGGAATATATATATATTTTTTTTCATAAATTGTCCTACTTTATTCACCTACGATATTATTCTTCTCTATTTTTTTATTTGAGTAGGTTATTTTACGACGCTTTATCAACATCTAAGGTTATTTAGTGACTGAATGAGATGAAGGTGATAATGTCGGTGAAATGAGTCCAGGGTCCAACACCGAAAGTTACTCAGCATTTGCTCATATTGGGTTGAGGGAAAACCAGTGGCGGCCGGTGAGGCATTCTGGTGGTGGTGCCAAAAATGAAAAAAGGTTGTACGCAAATTACCCTAGTGAAATTGATAATCGCAGTTCACGTTTGCATTATGTTAAATAAAACACATTAATTAAACCAGCTACTTTACCAGGTGTGCAGTTAATAATGCATCTAGTAACAGTTACAATAACATTTTCGGAACTAATAACGAAATTTACGAAATATACAGATAATGGAAAACTTTCACAGTATTGTTAGTCAAATACAAATAACATTTATAACTAGTAAAATTACTGGCAAAAACACACGAGATAAACAATGATATAGATAATAAACAAACACGTTTGCAGTTTATTTAACAGGCCGATCAATCCAAGGCAGCGGCCTGAATAACACTTGTTCATGTCCTGCACAGATCTCATGTATCGTTCGTTAACAAAAGCATCAATACTAGCAACAGTGTAGCGATATTTAGTTGCCGCGAAATAAAACAAATATTACACAACATTAACAAACAGTTTTACATAATATGAAAAAGTATTTATCTTTCTAAAAAGAACCATGACTGACTATCTCTGCGTTCAATATAGTTAAATAAATAACACTTTACACATTCAAATCCAAGTTATGTGCATTAGTTTTGAATTGGCAACATTACATTAACATTTGGCGCGAAACTTTAACGTGTGTTTTCTTGCAAATCTACGGTTGATGGTTCCCTGCCTAACGTCTCCAACAACCCTGCCATCTAGTGAAATTTCTGCATTTTCTTACTGTGCTCTAGCGGGCGGAATATTAACTACTGAGTCAAATTGAATTCGGCTCAAAGTCTGCCATAAGAAACGCATATAAACTAGAATCAGTAGCCTTTTGTACAGTGTTATATGGACGTAGGCAGTGCCACACTGAAGTGGCTCCAACGTTCGGAAAAACGCTGCAAGAGTGCGTCCGGATCTGTGCGCGCGCTCGTTCAAATGAAATACGAATAAAATGTGTAGAAATAAACTATTACAACTGCTTTCTAGGATATTATTTTTTGTTTCTTTCATTGGTGGCGCCATGGCACACTGGCACTACCCCAAAAGCCGCCCATGGGGAAAACTCCGGAATAAACCTCAACCAGGTAACTTGCCCCGACCGGGAATCGAACCCGGGCCACCTGGTTTCGCGGCCAGGTGTGGACTTACTCTTCTCTATGTTAATATTATATTATACAATTTCATTGCAGCTGTAATTTTAATTTTAGTTCCTATTTTATTTTATTTTATTTTCTATATTTCTCTTATATTAATATATTATATAATTTCACTGTAGGCCTAGTTGTAATTTTAATTTTAGTTCCTATTTTATTTCATTTCGTATATTCTCTTATAGGCCTATTAATAATATATCTGAACTGCGACCGAACACAAGCGCTCCTCATTCGGTTCTCAAATTTTGTTAACATTACTCTATCCTATCTTATTTTTTATATTGATTGTATTATTTTACTTCTACTTCTATTGTTGTAATTATATTCTGTATTCTGTATATTTAAATTTAAATAATGAAATAAATAAAAAAGACTCCACTTCGTTCAGAGTATCTCACAATCCAATGATCTTCTCTTTCATAAATTCGCGGTAAATGTTTAATTATGCCCAGGACTGGACTGACAACTTCGGAATTTCGTTACGTTAATTATTTATGTATGGTTTTGATGCACTACTATGCTGAGTTCCGAAATACGCTGATCCGAAATAGGCTGTATTACTGTCTAGTCAACAGTGGAACATATTTTGAATATTAAGTTTAGTAAATTGAATTAATTAAATTTAGTAAATTACCCTACATAGACTGTGTTTTCATCCCACAACCAACTAACAATAACAACAATTCAGGTTGCCAGGCTACGATAAATAACAAAAGATGTGAGAACAAATAAACTAAAAGTGTATACAACTGAATACTGTTTCATATTTAAGTTTCATAATATAGTGATGCCATTTGAAATTTCAAAGGAAGGAGTGAAACGCATTTAACACTGGTTTAAAACTTCCCCCTCAATATCTAAATTGACGCATTTTTCTTTAAATTATAATTAATTGAAATCATGGTTATTTAGACTGGGAAGTTTTGAAATGAAAGCTTGGTATATAACAATTACGGTTAAAAAAAGTAATTTATGCAATCCTAGCGTTAAAACACGCTTGTCATGACGCTATAAATCGTGCAAAATTGGCCTAATTGTGGCACTGATGCCAGAAAAGGTTACCTAGCAACTAGTATTCTATGACGTCATCATCACCTTCACAACACAATTTTATACAACGTACCTGTAAGAAAAATCTTCAAAACGACAACAAAATAACATTGTCTTAGAAACGGTTACTTAGCAACCATGCAACATATTAGTCATATCCAGTACTCATGTTTCTACTACGTCATAACATTACATTTTATAAATTTATAATAGTTTTTTTTTCACATTTTAATGCTAGAACAGCATAAAACGTTGTACGTAATACGTGTATAATCTTCATTATAAACACTTGTGAAAATTCACTTTTGCCATAATCACCAATATTATACGCTAGTTACATAAATTACTATTATCATTATAGAATCCCTTTTCGCGTTTGTCATTAAACGATAATAGTTCCCATAAATAACTCAAATTCGAGATCATCACAATTATTTCCGGAAATAATTTTTTTGCTTTAATCGTTAATAACAGAGATATGATGGAAACATATCGGCACGCTTAATGGATTAGGTACAGCTTACAGCAGTAAAATTTTGGAAATATTCAACATTTTTTCCTCCATTACTGTATCTTGTACAATAATGTGTAAAAACATATCCTTCTGCTGTATTAAAAAAAATTTACGATATAAAAAAATTATTTACATTCCCCCCCCCCCCCTCAAATTCAGTTCACTGTGCAGTGATGAAGCGCTTCCCACATAACTCAAAAACTATCCAACATTCTGTGATGAAATTTTTTGTGTGTATTTATTCATGTCATATCTACAATATGATGCAAGATCACTTCTCTACCTTTGATAGATGCCTAATAAAAATAAATTCATTAAAAATGGTTAAATATTAGTATTTTCTTCTAACACAAAATAAAAAAAAAATTATTTATTAAGGAATGTAGTTCTGTTGAAAGAGAATGATATTGTAAACAGAAGTTTCAGCAATAAAATAAAAGAGAGAGAACATGAAAAAGTTCACAAGTTTATGTGTTATGAGGGAAACGCTTCATCACTGCACAGTGAACTACCACCATTATGGATTTAAAAAAATTATTTATATATATATTTTTTTTCATATAGCAGAAGGAAAGTTTTTTACACATACCAATTTTCATTATTGTACAAGATACAGTAATGGAGGAAAAAAAATGTTGAATATTTCCGAACATTTTACTGCTGTAAGCTGTACCTAACCCCTTAATTTACTACAAATTTCATACGATGATCTTTGGAACAAACCCCAGTCTCTTCTGGTGCCGTAATATCAAATAATGGAAATACTACTGGGCCTGTTGCGATTAGAGTGAGAAGGGCATTCGTATATTGGTGCAGTAATACATATCAAAGTCCCTATTATTGTGCGGCACATGCAGGAATAAAGGCGAACGATAATGGATATCTGGTCCAACGATATTGACAGTCAATAGCGGTATAATGATTCAAATGAATATTGGGCCAATATTTAAAATACAACTCACGCAACTTGGACTGACAATGTATCATCAATTTCGTACATAGAGTGCATTATCTAGCATCAAGTCATTTGTACGTGTAATAGCGTTACGCAGCAAATCGATTAATATCCGGCGTTGAGGATGACGTGCTTTAACCTGCACAGACAACTTTTTGTTAGACTTTCGTAGTCAAGGCAACACACATCCAAGTCACTCAGCCGTCTATTATGATTAAACGCCGGCTAATGACTTACCGGGCTGCACTATAATTATAGGAATAAATTAACCGTTTATTGTAGTTTATACGCGTTGTGGTGTACATGGCAGTTAGAACGTACCCGTCTCCTAGAAATAGTCTTACAGTGCGAAATATCGCTTCTAACAGCCTTCTGCAAAGCCATGCTGCTGAGCAGTACTAATAAGATCAGTGTGAAAATTTTACGTTTCGACGTAGTCGCCGTCGATACTCCTTCAATCTACTTTGCGTATTCAAAAGATTTTTGTGAAATGCTAGGTAGCGAAAGATGTGGCTATTCGGTACAGAAAATATAATTTTTTTTTTTAAATACGACATCGTTTCAGAAACAATAGTACATTACGCAACGAGCCTATAATGATAATAATTAAAACGCGAGTATGGTTGTTTATGAAACGAGCGCAAGCGAATTTCATAATTTTCATACGAGCGTCTTAATTACCATTATAGGCAAGTTTCATACGACTTTTTATGTTCGACCATATTTCTAACTTGAAATTATTCAGAAGTGTTCATTTTATTTGTATCTGACAGAAGATCGGAAGTGACCTCGTAAATTGTGAGATGTGCGCAGACGCGAAAGTATTGATTTTTTCCTAGGAACAACAATGTCACTGACCTTGATACAATCTAGAGAATAACATGAACTAATTTTGATATAACCTGGAAATTGATTTAGAATTGAAAAACGAGATGACAAATTGAATTTATTTCAATATTATTTACAATTAACGCTAATTATTATAGTAACAGAACATAACCTTCTGCGACGGTATTGGATTTCCAGCCTCCGTGACGTTTCCCTCGTTGTCTTTCGATTGCATATCCGAGAATAATCGAAAACCTGAACTTCAATGAATAGGTGTACTTTAATGGCATGCATTAAAGGACTGCTACCAGGTGTATAATTACTACATTTCGGCATGGTCGAACATAAAATATTTTAAAGTGTAATTTGAAAACCAATGATATTATGATGTGATTTCTATTACACGGGGTTGCTATTACTTAATTAGAATTGTAAAAACATCAGAACATTAAAACATCATTAAAGTAAATACTCTGTTACTGTTAGAAAATATCCTTCCCCACCAGTTCCATTACATCAACATTTCTACTCGACCATACTATAATGCCATCGGCGTAGCTCAGTCAGCTAGGGTACTTCCCTGTCGATCCCGAGTTGCGTTGGGGCGCGGGTTCGATTCACGCTTGGGCTGATTACTTGGTTGGGTTTTTTCCGAGGTTTTCCCCAACCATAAGTTTCATTTTTGGTGATACCGATAAGCTTATATTATTTAACTATAGCAATTTTATTTTCCACCTTTGCTTATCTTAATGTTATTAGTTTACATTAACGTTTTCGATACTCTTATTGTATCATCTTCAGATGTTAGGATGTTATGTCAACATATGTGATGAAAACCTAGCCTCATATTGTATTGTGGGTTATTCAAATGCATAGAACCTATCGTGATTTCCTAGTTTAGCTAAAGTTGATCATTGCTATGAATTAACCTAATTCAGTGTCTATAGTTACTTGTTAGGACCCTGTTAAAAATCACTATGAAGGCCCGTGTAGGACAGTGTAAAATTATATGAGAACAATAATATAACATATGAATTTAAAACAAGTGAAGTATACACTATAAAACACTATAAACACTATAAAACACTTTGAACACTTATATGATTGGGTCCACATCTGTGGAGTAACGGTCAGCGCGTCTGCCCGCGAAACCAGGTGGCTCGGGTTCGATTCCCGGTTGGGGCAAGTTACCTGGTTGAGGTTTTTTCCGGGGGTTTCCCTCAACCCAATCCGAGCAAATGCTGGGTAACTTTCGGTGCTGGACCCGGACTAACTTCACCGGCATTATCACCTTCATCTCATTCAGACGCTAAATAACTTAAGCTGTTGATAAAGCGTCGTAAAAAAATAACCCTACTATATGGTTGGCCGTGTTAGCCTGTTGTGTCGTTGAATTGGGCTGCTTCTGCTGATCTTAGTTAAAATCACTGTCTTAATAACACACTTTTTTGTTCACTGATTTATCTATAGTTTTGGTACTATGTATTATTGGAGTTTTTTAAAATTATGTTGTTCATACTGACTACTGTGAAAATCATTGATACACTTACTATGTGTCGGTACTATTTAACAGAATCCTAACAAGTAACTATAGACACTGAATTAGGTTAATTCATAGCAATGATCAACTTTAGCTAAACTAGGAAATAATGATAGGTTCTATGCATTTGAATAACCCACAACACAATATGAGGCTAGGTTTTCATCACATATGTTGACATTCATTCATTCATTCATTCATTCATTTATTTTTTTCCATAGATCTTACATGAGCAATGAAGCTTTAAGATGTGGAACAAGTCAACATTTTACAATATTACAATTACAATTTTTACAAATTTTTATAGTTTTACAATTTAGTAATTTTCTACAATTATTACAATTTTGTGCATTTTTTTTTTTTTTTTTTTGGCGAGATGTAGTGAGATGAGATGAGGTCCGAGGATTCGCCAAAATATTACCCGGAATTTGCCTTTTGGTGGGGGAAACCTCGGAAAAACCCAACCAGGTAATCAAATCAAAGGGGGGTAATCAAATCAAAGGGGTTGATGCCAAGGACTCGCCATAGATTCGCCATAGACCATCCGGCTTTAGTCCCACGGCTGGGGAAAACCTCGGAAGAAACCAAAGACCAAAGGGGGATCCAACCCAAGCCCGAACGCAGCTCCGGATCAGCAGCCCAGCGAGTCTGCCGACTGAGCTACATCGATGGCTCTACTAAAAGTATACAATACATAGCCAATCAGATTAGTAAATTTACAAACGCAAACGATCATTCATAAGTTGAGCTATATGTATAATACAAAACAAGTTAATTAAATTTAAGGCATAAACAATTCAACCAGTTGTGATTTACAGAAATTGATAATACATATCATGCAAACTACTTCAAATTAGAAACACAAACAATTTATCAGTAGAGCTATATAGATTACTATTCAATTTAAAGCATATACAATTCATCGGCCAAAACTATACAAATATATACAATACAAAGTAGCATATTTTCATTAAGCTATACAAATTTGTGCAATTAATATCAAGTAGATTAATTCAATTTACAATCATAAACAATTCATCAGTTGAGCTATACATAACATCCTAACATCTGAAGATGATACAATAAGAGTATCGAAAACGTTAATGTAAACTAATAACATTAAGATAAGCAAAGGTGGAAAATAAAATTGCTATAGCCCAACCATAAGTAAAAATTTCAGGTAATCTGTGGCGAATCCTCGGCCTCATCTCGCCAAATATCATCTCGCTATCACCAATCCCATCGAATATATACTATAAAGAGTTATTAGCAATATTCCATACTTAATTAACACACTGTATGGCATGCAGCAATGATGTATTTAGTTGTCTTGTTAGCTGCCGAGCAACACAAGTTCCTAGTGGCGAAAGGTTTACACTTAATTGAATTTTCTCATAGAACTTACTTGTAGCATTAAGCAGATAAGTATACAGATAATTAACATTCAGATCTTCATTAACGTGATGGTTTCTGCCATCTGCTGGCAGATTTTCGAACTATGTACAAAGCAACAACCGATGTCTTCTTGAATAATATTAATTTGTTAATTGCATTTCAGTTCATGTATTTTTAGATAATATGCTTCATTACGAGAATTATTCCTTCTGACAAATTCCATGAACCAGATTTTAGATTTCAGAAACCGAATTTTAAGCGCTGATGAGATTGTTCTTTCGTAGTGTTTTATGTGCAACTAATGTAACTAAAATAGGTTCACATTTGTCAAATCAATTTAGGAGAGATTAACAAAAGTAGGCCTACACATTGTATACAACCAAGACTACTAAATAAGTTATACAGGGCTTTCATTTCAAAACTTCCCAGTCTAAATAACTAATTATGAGTGGCGTAGCGTCAATGTAAGCTAAAAAGCTCAGCTTCCCCAGTTAATAATAATTTCATAATAAACCTGCAGTTTATGAACAAAATTATTTATTAATTTTAATAGAGTTTATATTTACGCGTTAAATATTGTGATGCGGCAGCTCAGGATGATTTGTGATGCAGCAGTAAACAAGAAGCCTGCACACACCAGCTTCCAAGCAGACTGGTTTCTTTCACTCATTCTTCTGTTTAACCCACCCCGCAGATTTTCCATCCCTTTCTAACTAAACTACCCTGGTCGCAAGGCACGGAAGAAGCTAGCTTTTACATTGAAAGTTTCCGAGTTATCCCTTTCGTGAGCTGTGTTCAGTTGAAGGTTAGTGTGCATTGTGGCTGATATAATAAATAATGAGTGAAATAACAGTTCCTGACACCAATTTACTTGAATTTTTAGGACAATTCTATTATCAAGACTGACTTACGAACAAAAGTGGGATTTAAAAAACAAATAACCGTGTCTATTTGTTAGAGATATGTGTAAACAATGAAATCATATTTTACCATTTGAGGTCATGCCTCATTGGTGTTACTTACGAGGTTCCAACCAATCTTTGGACTGCTGACTTGACATTGACTACTAATTTATTTTAAGACTATATTTTTGTAATACGTTTTCTCATTATGTACATGAAAGACAACTTGAGTTAGCTTCCCCTGCTCAAAATTTCATGCTACGCCACTGCTAATTATTATTATTCATTTTAAACAAAAAACACGTCAATACAGATTTTGAGAGGAAGTCTGAAACCAGACTTAATTGCATTTTAGATTTCACCCCCCACTCCCCAGCCACCCCCACTTTGAAATTTCAAATGGCATCCCTATATTTTTAAACTTAAATATGAAAGAGCATTCAATTGTTTATACACATCATTCGTTTTCGCATCTTTTGTTTCCTATCGTTGCCTGGCAACCTGTATTTTTGTTATTATCGGTTGATTGTAGGATAAAAACACAGCTTATTTTGTGTAATTTCCTAAATTTAATTAATAAGGATGATTTATGTTCTCTCTTGAAGGGTATATACCATTTTAAAATAATAATAATTTAATACACAAACACAACTATTACATGAAATATTCAATACCTTTTTGTGGCTTTATTCTCTTCAGCTCTAATCAACAATAATAACAATCCAGGTTGCCAGAGAAAACAAAAGATGCGAAAACAAATGAGATGTATAAACAATTATTGAATGCTCTTTCATATTTAAATATAAAAATATAGGGGTGCCATTTGAAATTTCAAAGTGGGGGTGGGGGTGAAATCTAAAATGCAATTAAGTCTGGTTTCAGACATCCCCCTCAATATCTAAATTCACGTGTTTTTTGTTTAAATTGAATTCAATTTAAATAATTAGTTATTTAGACTGGGAAGTTTTGAAATAAAATCCCTATTATATCCCACGAAATCGTTAAATAGAATTAGCTCAAAACACAGGTGTATCGAAGACATCAGAATGGAAGGCGATGAAATCATTAGTACATAAATATAAAAGAAAAGGGTCATGTGCTTCGGGTTCAATTCTGCTTTTCGAGAGATGTTCACGATGGTCATATTATTACTATTTATGCACTTGTATTAATTATTGTAGATCTGGCTGAATGTAAGAGAAGGCCTTAAGGCCTTAACTGTGCCAGGTAAAATAAAATATTTTTATTATTATTATTATTATTATTATTATTATTATTATTATTATTGCTATTATTATTATTACTATTATTACTAGGCCTATTATTATTAATATTACTATTATTATTTTCTCGTTGCCAAACTTTCAAAACGGCCCCTAGGTTCACTCAGCCTCCTGTAAAATTGAGTACCGGGTCTTTCCCGGGGGTAAAAGGCGGTCAGAGCGTGGTGCCGACCACACCACCTCATTCTAGTGCCGAGGTCATGGAAAGCATGGGGCTCTACCTCCATGCCCCCCCCAAATGCCTTCATGGCATGTGACGGGGATACCTTTACCTTTATCTTTTATCATTATTATTATTATTATTATTATTATTATTATTATTATTATTATTTTTATGTGGTGAAAATGAACTGTTACATAAAAAAAAGTTTCTTTGCGATGCACATCAATGAAGATCTTGAAAACATAACGTTTTATGAAATCAACACGGAACCTTGCTTACGCGACGAATTTTCTGCTTGTATCACCTGTGTAACCCGATAACTCGGACTACCGAACCTTCTTCACAAGCTTATTCACGCGAAACGACAGAGACCTCAGCTCTTTGAAAAATGTTTCTCGCAGCAATTTCGCTACGTGAGGTAATCATTTTCCACGAATGCTGATAGCAGTACTTTTACAAACACATGGTCCATGACAAGCTATTTCTCACGTCTATTTTCTCATTCATGAATTAGCTTCAATCTCAATTAATACAAGTGCAATAACGGCTGTGAAATTAAAAATTATATTCTCAATATACAGTTAACACATTCGTCACGATGGCTCAATACTGAATTTTTAAGCTAAGGGGGGCGGGTTCAGTGTTGTCAACCTATTTATACTAAAAATCCCTAAAATATCTCCTATTTTCTCCCTCAAAATACCACGATTATTCGTAAGTCCGTGAAACATTAAAAAAATTCATAACTACTAAACTACATAATGGATAACAAATTATTTTACACTAAAATAAAGAGAAGCTCTCGAAGTTTTGTTTCATACCTCACAGATGCACAATGTGTCCACCTTTGCTAATATGGCGTTTACAGAGGTCTGCATCGGACGTTTTCGCTCGAGCGCTAAGTAGTTCATAGCATAATCCGATAGGTAGCGCACATGCATGATGGGTAAAATTGTCATGAGCGATAAATCCTGGAACGGTATAAGCCGAGCGTTAGACATTCGTTCTTGTTACAGTGATGAACTGTGTAGTAACATCATAGATGTTCATCATTTCAAAACTTTGCAGTGTTTAACTAACCTCTCCATAGTACAACTACTACAAAATTTCCTTTAAAATGTAATATAAATGTTGTAGGTAAATGTCCCCCCCCCCCACACACAGGAGTGATTTTGTTTTTGCCTCATCTGATAGATGTTATTGGATGTAAATGTAATTATTATAAACGGAGAACACAATCACGATAATGCAAGAAATGTATCAAGTTTTCTAGTAGTAATAATAATCTCTAATAATTAGTGTATCAATCTTTTTCGTCTGTAACAGTTGTGCAGGATGACTATTCGTTTTATTATATTTTCTGTGACGTTATCTCTGTACTAATATTGTTATTAATCTACTGCTATATCAATAATATTTTGTAAAACGTTTCTACATTGTCGCAGTATATAGGCGGAACACTATGTATGGACCCATCATATTATACATGTGGTAAATCAAATATTGAATAATTATTTATTAATTAGCAATAATAACTGTATATCGAAGTTTTTCATACTATTTTATTTATAACTTCATGTTACTGTTTTGGTACGTTCCATTAAACGTTTGTCATAAACGCTGAAAATAAAGCCTTATTTTTACCATGTGAGCAAAACCTGTGTATCTTATCTGTCGCCTTCCATACAAGATAAGACATGTCGGTGAGATGACCTTGTACTGTGCTTCTATTTATTACGAGCGTATCACGACCGATCTTATTCACTCGAGAGTGCGACATTCGACCGAGTTCAAGCGAGCGATTTAACTCCAATGCAGCACTCTGAGTCGGCATACATCCATGTGGTAATCCACGCTCCAGCATATCACGGTTAACCAGAACCACGGCAGCTGTAATCCGGTGGCGAAGTTCCTGGAGATCAGCGTAGTCATATAGACAATATCCTTCACAAATGCCCACAAGAAAAAAATCACATGGAGTTAAACCGGTGACCGTGGTGGCCACTTCATTAACGCATCATCTTCTCGTCCTGTGCGTCCGATCCATCTCTGTTGAAAATTTTGATGGAGATACTCTCGCACGTTGTTGTGATAGCGACATGGACATTCATCTTGCTGAAAGATGCAATCATTACTGCCTTCATTAAGCTGAGGTATCAGTCTATTTTGTAACATGTTCAAGTAAATCATCCCAGTGACGGTGGGTTCTATAAAGAAAAATGGTCCATACAACTTCTCTTTCGAAGTCGCACAGAAGACATTCACCTAAGGTCGCACATGCTTTAGAACTGCGCGGGGATTTTCAGTCCCTCATATGAGCACCTTATAATTACCGATTAAGTTTTCCGGAGAGGTAAAAAGTTGCTTCGTCGCTAAAGATGAGAAAGTCAGCGAAACCGTTTACTTCAAATATTTGACGAGGTCCTTGTATATTCCAATACACAAAACGATTACTTACGTTTAGTAAATCGTCGCTTAAGAACCAATACCGCGTAACTGACATTTTTGGTCAAAACTGTTTTTTTGCACAGATGGTATCTCCACTGTCATCTGCATGCATTGACAAGCGCGGGAATTTGATTGCATGAATGGCCTGCGTGCGAAGGAGGGGGGTACAATACCGCGTATCTGAAGTCACGAGAAGTCTGTAGGAAATACCGCGTATCTGACAACAGATAGGCTGTTATGTCTACTCCCTGCGCGCCCTCAGTACGGAAGCTGGTTCTAGTTACTGCCTTGTAAAATTGTATCAACAGTGTGTAATATTCTGAGAAGATGAAAGAAGTGTCCAGTTTCAATTATTTAAAAGGTAAATATAATAGAATTATTTCACTAATGTCAATTGAATGTTAGTTGAGCTGAGTTCCCGCAGAATCTCCAAGTTCATTCACTGAAATAAGTACATTTAATATTTTATTATTATATAGGCCTACAGATACAAGAAAAGAAATGGACAATGAATCAGACGACAGTCAGTTTAGCGAGAACGAAATCCTATCTGTGCTATGTTCTGCATTCAAGACGGGAGAAACTTCTGTGAACATTAACAAAGGTATGGCATAAGAAGTATCACAGTTACTAAACGTTTATTTTTCTTCAGTTACGGAATCATAACAGCAAACTTAATTTAAGTACTTAATATAAATAATAATGAATGGGGCCGCTAAAATAATTTGCGCTACATTTAGTGGTGCTGAGCTTGGTTCCTTCCATTTCCTCCGGTAGGAGGAAGATCTAAATTGATGATAATATTTACTACACATGTTTTTAAGCCGTTTATATCATATTTATAAACACTAGTAATCTCATCTTATTCGTAGGTGTACTGCCTGATAATTCAAATGCAAAAGAAAACCGTCCTTCTGGAAATGGGCTGCTGCAGATCAGGGATTATCCGTCCAGTGTTACCGGTAATGTTATGATCGTATTATGCAGTCTGGTATGATTTAAAGCAACGCTATTAAAATAATACAGCTAGAAATAGGATAGGACAGAAACTGAAGACAATACCATGTCAATGAAGGATCTACACCAAATTTCGGAAGCGTCTTCATATGTAGACGACCCCGAAGAATTTGTGAGTGCTACTTATTCTACATCTTTACATTCGTCAGAAAAAGGTAAAGAGAAGAATCTACAAGCGTTTCATGGAAATTTTACAGAAAAGAAAAAGAAGTTCAAAGTCACAAAAGGGTAAGTGGAAGAAAATGAAAAATAGAAAACTTAGAATGGAAGAGGAAGCTTATCTTAGCTACAAGAGATCGAAAGATGGCAAAGTAACTCATGAAACGGAGAGAGATGCAAGGAATTTGGGGCCAGAGTGTAGTTATATAATGTGCCAAAATTCGAAAGTAAAGGGCTGTAATTTAATTTCTAATGAGAGAAGACATCTTTCAGGCATTCTGGAAATCTATGACTTGGGAACAGAGGACCGTTTACGTATCAAATCTACGAAAAGACCTGACAGTACAAATTCTGAATCGAGAAGAAAGAGAACATTTGTCTACAACCTAAAAGTTGATGAGAAAAAAAATCAGGTTTGCAAAAAGATGTTTCTGTGTACATTGGGAATTAAAGAATGAACTGTGCAATATTGGTTAGCTAATAGTACTGATGGCGTCCCTTCAGTAAAAAAAAAGTCATGTTCTTGTGCAAAAGCACAGAAAAAAAAGAGCATTAGTAGCCTGCCTAAATTACCGTCACATTATTGTATATAGAACCGATTGTGCCATAGTTTTTATGATAGTATTCCACACTAGGTTTACTCAAGGATTAGTTTTTGTGATTTCAGCATAGGCCTATAATTATTTCTTTATTGTGTTTAACGACGATTGTGCCTGAAAAATTATCATCATCATTATTATATTTTTATATGATTTTCTTTTCATTATTCGCAAGTCAGTCAAGTCCATTGTCAATAATAATAATAATAATAATAATAATAATAATAATAATAATAATAATAATAATAATATTATTATTATTATTATTATTATTATTAATTATTTTGTTATAAAATTATATTTGTCAGCAACGTTTTAGCAACAATTCTACTTATCTATTCATATACGTAGTGTGAAAATAAAGTACTTGGTATCAGATTGTCATTATTATTATTATTATTATTATTATTATTATTATTATTATTATTATTATTATTATTATAACAATAAACATTGAACTGTGTCTTCTTTTTCCTTTCCCATAGTTTCAGCATTTGATTGACTAAGAATGCAGCAATCATTGTCTGGAACGTAATCTAGTGCTGATTCAAGCTACAGCCTACCGATCTTGACCTCAAGTCAGATGGTAGGACAACAATTCAGATAACACATTGACATATACAAGAGCACGAATAATATTTCCAGAAGGCAGTTTTCACGCAAAGAAAACGCTTGTCAGCATGTGTCCTGAAGCTGCTAAAGTTGCCTCACAATACCGAGTAACTAACAAAATGTAGTCAACGGCAGAGTTCCAATACCGCGTAAGTGACATGGCCAAATGTCTACGGCCATGATTATCCATTTTCACTTAGTTACAAATTAGTTATGCTATTTCATAGCCATACATCACTTTTCAAGACTATTGCGTTATTTTTATGGTTTTTATTCGGTTTTTTCCTTCTCCTGTAAAATTTACATTTTGTCAGTTACGCGGTATTGGTTCTTAAGCGACGAAATGCCATTTTTCCACTATGACTACTGCCACCTAGCGATAAATCTTTGCAACTAAGCATGGGCTTTTCTTATTAAAAAACTTGGAGAGTTTCTCTCTAACGGCATGTCAATTACCATGATCTGTTGCATACTTTATTTATTATTAAACTTTAAAATGTTTCACGGACTTATGAATAGCTCTGTATAATTTTAGCTTAAGATTGGATAGTAATCTTTATTAACAGAACTTAAGTTAACACATATAATACATATTGTAGATTTATTAATTTGTCCTACAGAATGTTATCTGTAATATTGACACTTAATATTTGAGGAGAAAAATTCGCTCCGGCGCCGGGGATCGAACCCGGGTCCTTGGTTCTACTACCAAGCGCTCTGACCACTGAGTTACGCCGAATTCAATCCACAAATATTATGTGTCAATATTACAGATAACATTCTGTAGGACAAATTAATAAATCTACAATATTCTCATAACTAGCAGTGCATAATAACTGCGGATTCCCGGCCAACAAATCACTCAGCTGAGTGCGCTCCTAGTATAATGGCAGTTGACATTGAAAAGACGTCAACATATATGCCTAACTTGGATTCAGGCCACAAAGGGAAACATTGAAGGAGGAGAGTTCGATCCGGTGCTGTGGATTCGGCGTAGCTCAGTGGTCAGAGCGCTTGGTACTCAGAACCAAGGACCCGGGTTCGATCCCCGGCACCGGAGCGAATTTTTCTCCTCAAATATTAAGTGACATATAATACAGTTAAACGGACAATATAAGTAGTTAATATACTATTTTTTGCACTCACTAGCCCCCATAAAGTACTACCAACCAAAGGGATCTTGCGAGTTTTTTTTATTTCATATTCCTAACTTCCCTTCCCTCATTATAAACTTTCGGAATGATGAAATATTAATACCTTCATATGGAAGTTGATTTGCTTCAGTTTTAAAGGGAAGTGTACAGTAATTTAATTGGCAGTAGATTCCCACCAGGTCTACTTATGCATTCAAATCTACCCTTTTCTTACTTAATCTCAAATATATTATTTTCTTAAGCCACAAATCACAAAATCACTTCACTGCAACCTCAATTCGCTTCGCTTGAATGTCTGAGTCGTAATGAACTCAACTCAGCCAATACAGTTTCCCTTAAGGAAGTTCAATAGAGAAAAGGGGAAGGCCCCACTTACAAATACACTCATACAACTGACTTATCCAATCACCCTCCTACAAGAAAAAGCTGCAAGTAAAGGAACAGGAGAAGAACCGTCACATAATCTCTAGTGACACTTTTTCTGCTCCTAATGCAAAAAGGAATATGGTAAAGATTAGAAGTCAACATTTTTATTCTAGTTAGAAAATAAAATTCTAAGAAAATAATATTTAACTAAAATTGTAAATATATAAAATTTAAAATAGAAGATAATATGAAAGAAAAGATTTAGTTTTAAAGGGGAAATCAAGATATCCCTAGAAACAATGAACTTAAATTCCCTACTGATGTGGTTCAAATCCCGTTCCTCTCTGAATTTATAATTTGTGTTGAGTAAGCCCCAGGCAACACAGGATTTTCTTTCCGGGTACTTGATTCCCCTGCGATAGTCTCTGACGAACTAAATGTTCTATAGAATTTTCGACACTAGCGACATCCATGATCCTGCTCATACAGTCAGGGTGAATAATGGCAAGTTAAGGTCCCTGCCATTGAAAAAAAAAAAAAAACAAAAAACATACGGTTTACATTATTTCTCATTTCTGCTAGCGATGATAGTTGATACAAATGCAGCGACATCATCTTTATCAACTTTCTTGATCACGGGACATGAACCAATAACCATCAGGACAGGCAATATTACACAGCTTATATCAGACACTGAGACTGTCTCTTGCAATTAGATGATAAGTTATAAGCCCATGAACGGGTTTGTTGGATTTTCAGTTCACTCAATTTACGAAAATGCCATGTGTGTCATGAGTACAACGCTTCAACTTTATCAAGAACACTTTTCATAACATCGGGTTCCTACGCATTCAGCATTTGTTGCTGCTGCCCAAATATTAATACTAAAATAAAATTTGTAACATGATCAGTGGCTATTCTTCGTCTTACAAACGTTAATTTTCCATTTTATTACAATTAAAATTTAGAAAACAATACATTTTAGGTGAATTTTTCAAACCACCTGCATCAGCCCGTCAGCTTAATCAATTGCACGACACTTTTTTCAATCAAATATTCCCACTCCTTTCTTCCCGAATTGTAAACTCCCAAACATGCACAACTCCCAATTCATGCTTTCTCAATCCATTTTCTCCTCTCTCTCCGGTTCCGAAACCTAATTTCCAATAATATATTGTAATATTTTCCTTCAACATGATACTGTTTAAGTGTATGTAGGTTTCCGCAGTAACACTTGTGTATGTTTTCTGTTGCCGGAAAATTTGTTGTAGTTTCTTCTCATTGACATAATTCCAAATTTGTTGTAGTTTTTTCTCACTGACATAATTCCAAATTCGTTATAGTTTCTTCTCATTTACATAATTCCAAATTCGTTGTAGGTTCTGCTCACTGACATAATTCCAAATTCGTTGTAGTTTCTTCTCATTGACATAATTCCAAATTCGTTATAATTTCTTCTCATTGACATAATTCCAAATTCGTTGTAGTTTCTTCTCATTGACATAATTCCAAATTCGTTATAATTTCTTCTCACTGACATAATTCCAAATTCGTCGTAGGTTCTGCTCATTGACATAATTCCAAATTCGTTGTAGTTTCTGCTCATTGACATAATTCCAAATTCGTCGTAGTTTCTTCTCATTGACATAATTCCAAATTCGTTGTAATTTATTCTCATTGACATAATTCTAAATTCGTCGTAGTTTCTTCTCATTGACATAATTCCAAATTCGTTATAGTTTCTTCTCATTGACATAATTCCAAATTCGTTGTAGTTTCTTCTCATTGATATAATTCCAAATTCGTTGTAGTTTCTTCCCATTGACATAATTCCAAATTCGTTGTACATTTTCATAATTCCAATTAATTGCAATTTCTTCTCATTGACATAATTCCAAATTCGTTGTAGTTTCTTCTTAGTGACATAACGACGGAATTAATACTTTCAGCAGGAGACGGTTACTTCTTATCGAGAAACATATGTATTATAAACAATCGGAAGTAATGAAAAAACACAATAGAACTATACAAGGAAGAATGAATGTCGTGCTAGAACCATAACAAAAGCGAACAGCGAAAATATTATCGTATTAAAAGGAACACAACTGTTACATCAGCATGCTCCAGAGAATGAAGATGTCTGGACTAGTAAAGTACTTGTATCCAGATACCAAAAATTCAAGAACAATAATGATTAACATTCTTGATATCAATAGGCTAAAACTTGTCTTTCTCAATCTCACTCGCTTTGTAGTTGGGAGATTAATAAATTGGGAAACATGTACTTTACGAAATATGTCTTTGGGAAAATTTTATTTTGGGAAAGTTGTTATTGGAAACATTTTCCTCGAGAAAAATGGATTGGGAAAAGTGCCTGCAAACGGCTTATGTCATATACATCCTGTAGGTATCCAGTTTTCATTGAATTTCAAACCAACATTTTGACTTTAATTAAATTTCAAAAACAAATAAAAAAGAAACTGAATAGAGAGTGGAAGAAATTCTTTGAAAGAGATATTGTGCAAGAGGCCAGGAGTGTCCCTTGAGGCGTACTGAATGAAGCGCCGAGATGAATGGTCCAACATCAGAAAGACCGACTACATTTCGAAAGCAAAAATATCCTTAACACACTTCTCTTATAATAGAATGTTAATTAAACGAGTTGCTCTCCTCTGCCAGCAAACTTGAAATTCAGCAGGCTGTGAGAAGTAGCGAGGGGCATATGAACTGCATAAATAAAAATAGACAAAAACATACGGCATATGTAGAATTATTCTCTGAAGTCGCGAAAAGTTTTGAATCTTCTCTAACTTTTATGATGAAAGCTGGATAGAGCAGAGAAAAATTCTCTCCGGCACCGAGACTCGAACCCGGGTTTTCAGCTCTATGTGCTGACGCTTTATCCACTAAGCCACACCGGATTCCAAATGAAATTATCAGAAAACTATCAGTACTTATGGTGTTATTGCTGATAATGCACCGTCAGTATCGAAATAATTACTACGTCAACAAACATTCGAATCAGAAAACTATCAGCACTTTTGGTGTTAATGTTGATAATTGACCTCCAGTCTCGAAATAATTATCATGACAAGAAACATTCTTTAAGCTCAATTAATTATCACTAAACTATCAGGACTTGTGCTGTTATTGTTGATAACGTACCTTCAGTCTCGAAATAATTATCATGGCGAAAAACATTCCTTAAGCTCAATAAAATTATCGGAAAACTATCAGCACTTTGGTGTTACTGTTGTTAATGCACCTTCGGTCTCAAATAGTTATCATGACAAGAAACGTCGCTTCTGTATTTTTCTTCTCTATTTACTCTATACTTACACGGGCTACTTTTATCTGCGCCATTCTGTATATCGTCAACAATACTAGTTAATCACTTTCCAGCATTTGTACTATACAGAGTGTTTCCGAGATGGTGTTACAAACTTTCAGGGATGATGGCGAAGGGCACATGTATCAATTTGAGATAAGGAACCATGGTCCGGAAATGACTGAGTCGAAAGTTATAAGCAAAAATATTTGTGTGGAAATGGAATTGTAATTTGGCACCACGTGCCCTCCTTCCCTTAACCTTTGGAACAGTCGTGGAAATATGGTATGGGCCGGATATCTCCTACGTGGGTACTTGCACCGATACAATCTGTGAGCTTGTCTACTGTTCCCATTGGCTCATCCGTATTCAAAAATCAGGTCTGCATATTCCGCTCTCGTGTACTCCTCCATTTCACTAAAACTGATCGACTGGACACTGCAACTTGTACACTTACACTGCTATCTACAGACATGCATATCAGGACCGACCATGTCCGTTAAACATTATGCTATCTGCATTGCTTTAGTGTAGTTACCCGTCCCCATCCCTCAGACAGCGCACTGAATGGAATACTGTAAGTAGACACCGTAAACAACATCAGATGAATACAGTATGTGTAAGATGTACAGATAAATACACATAAATAAGGTGTACAGAGGTGCTTGTAACTCTCGACTCGGTCATTTCCGGACCAGGGTTCCTCATCTCAAATTGATACATGTGCCCTTCGCCATCATCCCTGAAAGTTTGTAACACCACCTCGGAAACACCCTGCATAATTCGATAATGAAAGGTTTATTTTTCAATGAGTTGGAGATTATTCTTTAATTTACTTTATACTTCCTATCGAAGTAAGAAATACTCGTAATAATTGTACCACCAACAAACCCAATGCTTAAAAATAGACCACAGCCTGCCTTTTACAAATAAATTTTATTTTTCTTTGCATCGAGTCTGATGTGCTTCGTCAGGACGACTTTGATGGCATCATCAATGCTTTCTCTGTGAAGAACGTTCGAAGAAAATCTTTGTAATTCACAAGTAAGATGCATGTATTTTGATTCCAGTAATTTATTGTTTTCTGAATTGTAACGTTCCATTTAAAACTAATTTAAACTAAACACGATCCGTATAATAGCTGGTGATAAACTGTTTGTAATAGTTGGCGGTGGCAAATTTTAGCACTGCCTAGGGGCGGCACTATACCTAAATCCGGCCCTGGGGTTATTTCACTTCTACCCTATATATTTATAAACTACTTTATGTAAATTTGTGAAAAATTTAGGCCTATTGCACACAATTATCTACTTACACAGTAAAATGTACTAGTACTTATAAATAAAGCCAACTGCCTTCATCTACTGTACTACTATATTTGAATAGTAAACACACAAGAAATGTATTCTAGAGTGTTTTATTTATAAACTACTTTATGTAAATTTGTGAAAAATTTAGGCCTATTACACATAATTATCTACTTACACAGTAAAATGTACTAGTACTTATAAATAAAGCCAACTGCCTTCATCTACTGTAGGTCTACTACTATATTTGAATAATAAATACAAAAAAGAAACACTCCATTAGAGTGGTGTTTCAATAAACAAATTCAAAATCACATTACGTTATCACTTCCGTTGGGCAACCCACGTAGAGGAAACTAGGTCACATTAGATGTTATCAGATCCCCAGTTTATGATCTGGTATACTGGCGCACGCGCAATGGAATTCCGCTCGTGCAAACAATTCGTTTCCTAGGAACAAGATTTCGTCTTGCGCCATGAGATTACAAGCAACAGATACCGCAGACGTGTGTGTCAGCGCTTCTTTAGCAGAACACGGGTCTATGGCACCTCCGCATGTCATGCGATACAAGATAAAATGAATGCTGAGGAACTGTTGTTTATGAGGTGGAAAAGATAGTAGAAAAAGATGGCAGGGAATTTATGAAATCCCTTCGATTGCGTGAAACGTCTTCATTATTGGTATGCAACTTGTAGCTTAGATAAGGATGGATCATAGGCGCTGACTTTTTAATTCAAACACGGGTCTAGGAAGCAGTGCCGGATTTAGGCCTAGGCAACCTAGGCAGTTGCCTAGGGCGGAAATTTATAGAGGACGGCATTCTCTCTTTCTTTTTCATGTTTTTTTTTTAATAGTGAAATTTGTTTTTAAAACACTTGTTGGTAAGTCTTTTCTGAAGTTTGTTCTTGAACACCTTGTGCAAGTCAGATATTGTTTAGTTATCGCATTGTCTCGGTTGCGGCGAGAGTGAAAGGGAAGTGTGAAGCATATAATTACATTACAATACCGATATAGACAGCAATGCATTGTTGAAAATCAAATTGCATGTGTGTTTATTATTTATCGCTATGAACAGTAACCACAACTCAGTTACATTTACAGCAAACAGTATATCGTCAACAATACTATTTAATCACTTTTCAGCATAACGTGCACTATACGAGTATATTATAATTTGATATGAAAGGTTTATTCTGCAAACAGTTGGATGGAGTTTATTTTTCAATTTACTTTATACTTCCTATCGAACATGCTTCGTTCTCGCCGTCAACTTTACGGAAGGCCTGTCTCAAGCTACGCTAGACATTATGTATGTACTTCACCATCTAAGTCCACCGGTGGGAGTAACGGTTAACATGTCTGACCGTGAAACAAGCGGGTTCGGGTTCAAATCCTGGTTGGGACAAGTTACCTGGTTGAGGCTCTTTCAGGAGTTTTCCCTCCACCCACTAAGAGTAAATGCTGGATAACTTTTGACGCTGGACTCTGGGCTCATTTCGCTGGCATTATCACCTCCATTCCGCTCAGACGCTAGATAACCATAACAGTTGATAAAGCGTCGTAAAATAACCAATTAAAAATCATCATCTAACAGATGTTTTAAAGGGAGGCCTATTTTAACGTTGGGCTAAGCATCCGTTATGTGATTCATTCTTCATTTACCATCCTTACAAATTACAGAGGTTTTTCAGAAACCGTGGAAAGTTTCGGCGATATTGAAGCAACAGAAAAACACAATTATCACTGAAAAAATTGTTTGAATTTCAATATGACAATACGATTAAAATATGAATTAGAAACGAATAAATAAGTTAGGTACACGATTGTCGTTGGTAAGTCTGCCGCTTTCAATTTAATATCAATTTTAAGCTTATGCTGAGAATTAGAGCAGTCTAGAAAAAGTAAGGAAGTTTATAACTTATAAAACAAAGATCAAGTAATACTTACATTTTGTACGGCTTGATTTGCTTGCTTGTTAGACTTCAGTGATTTGTCAGATTTCCCTTTCTTGAATAAATTCAAACTCCGGGGTGAACTAGTCGACCCTGCAACAAAGAGAAATGTACATTTGAAAAAAGGTGTTGTAACAATATCGTTTATACCGGTATGAGCACATTTCCTTCAAAATTTGTGCTTCAGTGGCTGACGATGATAATATCTTTGAAAAATATTGGAGTGCAAGAGGTCAAATGACTTTACTGTCAAACGCCTGGCATTAGAAAACAACAACATTTCCTTCAAAAGCTTACAAATGTATAAAACTATAACTGGAAACTGAGTGTTTTAAAATGGCAGAAATTTAAAAAATTCAGATAGATTATACAGAACGGAAGTGAAATAGCCTTGCAGATTTTCTGAGCGAGTAACTCATATTATATGTAACAAAAAAACTATAATATCATATTGGCGGAAAGTTCATAGCTTTTTCAGAAAAAAAAAGTGTTCTTTTCCCCAAATGATGTGACGATCATACGTCACACGTATGTTTTCTTGGTTTTTAAAGTTTCATATCTTTCCATTTTGTACCCTCTTTTATGTTGTATTAAGTTTATATTACTCTGTTATTTTTTTTTTGTTTTCTTTTTAAATTCAATCATATTTAATATGTATTATTTTCCTGCATAGTTTATCGTTTAGTCACTCCAGATTCCACGTTCTTCCTCGTTTATTTAATATTATTATTATACCACTTTGTTATAGCTCCGCTAGATGTTACCTTCGTTACTTTTCTCTCTATCGCATGGCTGGGCACCAAGAGCTGATTCTACTCTCTCACGGGGAGTCACATGACTTCTCTTCAACCCCTTTCTTCCCCGCCGAACACCAAGCAGCGTTTATACCGCGACGGATGAATATTAAGCGTCCCCGTTTAGAGTCTGGATTCGCTCCCGGTGCCCAGCCCTGCTCTATCGCATAATGTGTATATTGCTACCTTGTTTCGAGGCTAGGCCATTGTCATTCGTTGATTTTAAAATGTAACGTCTTTCTTTCTCCTTCTTCTTGCCTGGTTGACGTGAGAGGGATGAGTGCCAGCCCAGATCACATATAGATTGCTCATTCCTGTGTTAAAATCGGTTTGCACTTTGAAGAGAACAACCGCCAGGATCACCACCCGTCCGCCGTAAAGAACACGAGATAGCAGTACAGTCACTAATGCAATTCAAATGGGAGTTATGACGTGACTCCTTATGTAACAACTAGATGGCAGCATAGTAAACCTGACAAAAGTTGTTATCGTCAAAGCCTATAACGCAGAGCAATCTGGGTAATATGATCTAGGGTGCCAGTCAGTGACGGAGCGAGTCCAAGAGTAGTTGTCATGCAGTAGACCTCGAGTGCATTGTGTTTATCAGAGCAGAGTCTACATAACGCATGCTTTCCGTGTGCATATCAGGAGAATTCGAGAAGGGAGAATCTGCTGTGCTCATCGCGAGATGCAGTGTGGTAGCAGTCAACATAATACACGCTCACTGTGTGAATATTAAACATCAAGAATATTGTGAGCGGTATACGGGTATGAGTGGCCGTTGTTGGTGTTCGCTGCTCAGACATTACTACACGAAATTATCTGGAAACATTAATTTATGGACGTGTTGTTTCGGAACGGGTATTTGTATAAGTCTGGGTTATGATTATTGAACAGATTGACTCTGGAAGTGCACTCGCTTGCGAAGTATGGATTGTAAAGAGAGTGGGTAGACTAGGTCTAATAGTACCTGAGGTGTATTAGGATGAGATTGTATGAGAAGGTTGTGAAACTACGTAGGGTTGAATGAATGTAGTTTTATGGGCAGAAGTATTGTGTATAGTAATGTTCAATTGTAATTTATTTAATTGTATGTTTTATTGTTAATTAAACTACAGTTAACGTTGAATAGTGAGTGTTTTTAGTGTAATTAGAATATGAGAACTCAAATCCCATTACAGCAAAGTTTCATGGATCTAAAGAAAACGGGTGGGTCGTACGCGTCACAATGTTTAACAACCTCTTAATAATAATAATAATAATAATAATAATAATAATAATAATAATAATAATAATAATAATAATAATAATAATTCTTTATTTATACTGGCAGAGTTAAGGCCATAGGGCCTTCTCTTACACTTAACCAGGTCACAAAGTATACAAGCAGTTAAAATTTAACAAAAAGTTAAAGAACAGAATACTAACATATTACAAAAAAATAATAATAGCATAATAAATTCAACACTAAACAACATCAAAATAATACCATAATAGAAAAAAAAGAAGTAAAATACATTGGAATATAGTAAAAGCAACTCATTTAGTACAAATGGTTAATATGGAAAACGTAAGGAAGAATATAACAAAATGGAATGTAATGAAATAGTAATAAAAAAGAAAAGAAATACGAAAATTAAATAAAATTCACAATAAAAAGACTATGATAATAAATTCATCGGCTGATAAAGAGAACAAAAAGGGAAAAGGAAGGAAATAAATATATAGCCTATGTTTTTACAAAACTATGGCAGAGAAAAAGGCTTATAACTGAAAGGAATCTGAATTGAAAAAGTGCAATTTTAATTTATTTTTGAAACTAGACAATGTCCGACAGTCTCTGACATGTTGTGGCAGAGAGTTCCAGAGATGAGCTGCAGAGACGGTGAAAGATGAAGAGTAGAAGGATGTTCTGTGTTTAGGAATGGAGAGTGTGATATGGTGTTGTGAGCGAGTATCTATTTCGTGATATGAGGACAAATGTTGAAAACGAGAAGCTAGGTAGCTAGGGTTAGAGGTTTGAAGAATATTGAAGAGTAAAGTGAGAGAGTGAATAGTTCTTCGCTCTTTGAGACGGGCCCAGGACAGCATATTTAGTGAAGGTGTGATACGGTCAGATCTATGGACGTTGCAAATAAATCGAACAGATGCATTATGAACACGCTTTAGTCTGCCTGTCAGTCTCATGTTAAGATCAGTGTAGAGAGTGTCACAGTAATCAAAATGAGGCATCAAGAGCGACTGCATCTTGAAAAGCAACGGAAGGAAATTTCGAATTCTTTTCGGTAACTATTGCGAGTAAATATTGCAGATATGCATCTAGTAAAATTCTTACAAATTTCATTAACTATGTGTAATTTGTTACGCTTTTAATTTGTCTTCACAAGGGGAAATATTAGTGGAATAGAATATTTTATGTTACATTTCAAACATATTTTTGCATCTTACAGTCTGCATTTGCAGATATAATTTTGTAGGTCACTTTTTTCACAATACTTACAGTATGTAAAGAATTACAAAAATCATTTTGTTCTGATGTGAACAGTTTCTTTGTAATAGAAGAATTGTGAAATTAGCCGACAAATACTATAGTTGAACAAAGAAGAGCAAATTAAATTGTAACGAACACATCAATACCAGATAAGAAGAAACAAGCAAGACATCCGACACCCACGGAGAAGAAGAGAAATGGAGTTGGAAAGACGCAACAAGATTGAAGCTTCAAGGAAGGAAAACAAGAACAAGAGTAGTATTTTAGTATGTTCCATAAGGTCGGTTACAATTCAGCGCACTGAGATATGATTCGTTCTTTCGTGAACCAATCACGACCATATTCTTTATTATCCCAAGCGAAGGAACGCTTCTCGTCTGATTTTATTGCCGTTGAGATTTTACCAATACATAATACAGATCATAGTACTAGGTGTAACATGAACGTGAAAATGCAGACGACAAATATGCAGGTGCTTTCATGGCCATAACCCGTATAGGCAAAATTATAAATCCATCTATAAAATTAGACTACTCGCAGTTAATAATATGATCGATAGCGACTGTTAGTTTGGAAGTGGTTGGTACCTATTGCGCATGCGTTACACTGATTTTTACACTCCATCTACAACACATCAGTGCTATTAGATAAGGTACGTGATCAGTGTTTGTAGTTTGTCATAGACGAATGCCCGTTCTTACTTCAATTTTAACGTGCACTGAAGTCACCCAGCGGTTAAGATATACCGCGAGATTAAGTTGTAGAGGAATATTAAAATGTATGTGGTTCCAAATGATCACGATCAGTAGTTAACTATCAGAGTAAGCTTTACTTGATGAATTATTTATTATAGCTGAAATGTGCAATATTCATTTTGTACAGTACATTGAATAGCTTCATACTGAAGTTCTTTTATATCCCACAATGCTAGTGTCATACAGTATCATCCCCTCACATGTGTTTCCATTCTAGAGAAAACTGTTTTATGGTTCGAAAAATTCAACACTTATGGTGGGTCAGAATCCTCAATGATGTGACATATGAAGAAGAATAATCGTTGTCATCTTTGTCATCGTCATCATCAACATTACTTCTCCATCCTTTAGAGAATTTCGTTCCAATTGTAGAAAGCCTGACTTGAAAGGAAATGTTCACCATACACGGAGAGAATTTCTTTATTAATATTATTTGCTGCTGGAACTTCTGTCCAGAAAAACGCAACGGAGAGCCGCTCGAAAATGGTACACTCGTGCTAAGGTGCCGCCATCTTGCAACTGCTGCTCCGTGTTTCGCGTTTGCACACGTAGATCACCTTTAATTATATCTGGATAATACTGACATCTAGCGGTGATACCTTCAGGCGCCTCATTAAAAATGTAGGTCGGTATTTCGATTTGTAACCTACTTACTGACTTACCTGTGTATTTCTATTTCACTTCACTGAATTGAGACTCCAATTAATTTCTTACTTTGTTGAGTTATATGCTTGATTTCTTCTTCATCAAAACCATTTCTATTCAAAATAGTTTCTGTAATGGGTGGGAGGGGTAGACGTGCAAATATTTTTAGAGGTAATCGAGGATAGTATACGGAACCACACTATGTAACAAATTTCTCAATCTTCGAAGTTATTTTTAGACATGAAAAAATACCATGTTTTTAGGTTAGTTAATACTTCCAGGCCATTTGTTTTCTTTACGAACGCCTCAATAGTTACGCGGAGGTCTAAACTTGTAGGGGTTGTCTACTGTCCAAGCTTACTATGAAGGCCTTTGTGGTGTAACAGGTCATTAAATAATTTATCGTGTATTCAAACACAATCGTGTTTTTACATTAGCACATGGGATTGCATTTATGGTTTATTTTGTACTGCAATACGTTCGAGTTTCGAATACAGCTTACGTGTTTATTCTAACAATATGGTAGACTGCTATGAAACAAAATAATTTAAAGTAATGTTATCTAAATTAACAAGCTAAAAAGGCTTTGTAAACGACATGGCATTCATTTCTAAACTGTCACGACACAACTGAAATAAATGCACATAATTGTTATTGAAATAAAAGAAACATAATGTATGTATGTATTTATTCACACTGCAATGAGTATATACCCGGTGGCAGTGGTAACTAATTACACTCAATAATGACAATAACAAACTTAAAATTAAAAATACAATTAATAATAATACTAATAATTAATCCTAGCAATAATAATAATAATAATAATAATAATAATAATAATAATAACATGGAATATCCTAAATTAAATGAAACGATCACTTAAAATAACATTTGAAATAAATCTAATTTGTATCTTAAACCTAAGTTCGAACTAAAACCCACGAGTATGATATGTTTATATATGCACAAGTACCTTTCAACATTACACTCATTTCGCTGTCAACTCACTCACTGCACTGGAACTACGACATATTTCACTGATTCTATCCTGATTTCCCTAACACTTCAAAAACATTTCACTGTTCAAATACTTTGCACTGCCACTATAAACTATAAAGCTTCACTGACAGGAACACGTTTCACTTACTCAACACGCTTCACTGACACAACACACTTCACTGACACAACATAATTCTTCACTGATACAACACTTCAATAACAACATATCATTTACACCCTTTAAATACTGTGTATAATTACCGTCTATTAGTAAAGTCCTTAAGCCTATTTTTAAATACATTTTTGGTTGTTGGTAAAGCCTTTAGTAAGTCTGCAGGTAAAGCATTCCAGTCCCTGATAGTACGATTGAGAAAATAAAACTTTCCAGTGTCCGTCCTCTGCCTTCTTTCCCTCAATTTATATGAGTGGTCGTTCCTTGAGTAATTTGGCGGCTGCAACCTATTTTTTATTTCTCTCCAGGCAGGCTCACCTCTGTATGTTTTGAACACTGCGCATAATCGAATTCGCGTTCTCCTGTCCGTGAGTGTGTCCCATTTTAATGGTGAATTTTTCCGACAACACTTGAGAGCCCGTTTTTTAATCTTTTCCAGTGTCTTAATATGTTCTAATCTGTAAGGATTCCAACATGCAGCACCATATTCCATTACTGGATGTACTAGTGATTTATATGCAATCTCTTTGGATTTATCAGAGCCTTTTCTTAGTACCCACATCACAAAGTGTAACGCTCTCCATGCTTTTCCCGCTGTGTCTGTAACGTGTTCCCCCCAGCTGAGATCGCTGCTAAATCTTATTCCGAGGTATTTACATTTGTTAACTTCTGGAATGGTTTTCACCCCCTAACGTATACGATGCGACTATTTTATTTCTTTTCCTTGTAAAGCTGATGGCTTTGCTCTTTAGAGAATTTATTTTCATTTTGTTGGCTATTGCCCAATCGTTTATTCTATTGAGGTCATTCTGAAGAAGAGTAGTATCTTCATAGCTTTTTATTTCCCTGTATACCATACAATCATCCGCGAATAAGCGAACCCTAGACAAGATATTAACTGGCAGATCATTTACAAAAGCCAGGAATAGAAGAGGCCCCAAGACACTCCCCATACGAAATACAATAATCTCTCAATTGTTAACAAAGGTTAATATTTTCTAAATTAGAGTAGACTTTTTTTTTTGAAACGTTGCGTCACATTACGAAGGAAGCAACGTCACGTTGCGATCCACGATCCTCTGTCCGAAATAGAGTCTTTGGTACACAGCAACGAACAATAGTCTATTTGGAAATTGTAGCCAGCACAGCTCCTTTGCCACTTCTGCAGGTACATTAAATGAATATCGGATAATTCAGCATCAGTGAATGCTTCCATTAAGTCAAGTGAGGTTCCTGAAAGGTCATTCACCGTTAACTGTTATGCTGGAGTATAATAATGATATCGAAAGACGTGCATATAGTCTAAACTGACAGGCGTTTCATAATACTACCCTTCATAAAACATCATACCGTAAAATAAGCCTACGTAACACATTTATGGAAAAACTGTAAGGTCAAGGGAAAAAGTGAGTAGTGCATAATTTCACTTGCATTTTTCTTAAACAAATATCAAAATATTTGCACGTATATTCCTCCCACTGTGTATAGTACATAGTGCTATAAGCAGCCAATTCATTTCATTATTTTCCCCGGCCGCTTTCATCGTAAAATAAAAAAAAAATATACAGTAGCTTAAAACCTTCCTGCATAACTCCATATAATTTCACCACCTTCCGTCAGATGACAGTGATGCAGTTACTGTTCAAAATGACAACTGCACATGAAGTAGCCTTTGTGCAAACTGTGAGGTGTCATGAATTTCTTTTTATGGGTAAGAAGACCATTGTAAAAATTCACAGACGCTTAAAAGATATCTATGTGCATAATGCTTGCTCATGATCTCACTCTTCTGAGAATTTGTAGGGGTAATTCTCAGATTCTGAAGGGATAATTCTGATCGACATACTGCCTGCTGGTGAAACAAACTCAGAAGTAAAGAGACGATTTATGCGTGTTAGTCTCCATACATATGTCCAGAAGAATTATCGTTCAACATGACAATACGAAGCCATACACAAGCTTCAACAACCGTCAAGAGATCACAAAACTCGAATGAATTGAATTGAAGGATGGATAGAACAGAGAAAAATTCTCTCGGGCACCGCGACCCGAACTCGGGTTTTCAGCTCTACATGCTGACGCTTTATCCACTAAACCACACCGTATTCCAGTTCCGATGCCGGATTGAATCCACCACCAAAGGGAAAACTGAGACATAGAACTTAAACTGAGGGAATTCGATCCGGCATCGGAACTGGAATCCGGTGTGGCTTAGTGGATAAAGCGTCAGCACGAAATGCTGAAAACCCGGATTCGAGTCCCGGTGCCGGAGAGAATTTTTCTCTGTTCTATCCATCTTTCATCATATGGTAACGCAGAATTCCTGCACGGAAATATCATATGTACTTCGGTACATCATAATAATATGATATGCTTAAGTAATCACTGAGAGTGCTATTCATAGCCATTTCGCTAGCCCGTGCTACAAGCGTGCTAAACTAGCCCCAGCTATCAACTGGTTACTTGTACAGGATACATATCATATCGCTAACACTGGTTTATGAATATAAAAAACGTTATTTCGCTGATCATCCACCGGAAGCCCGCGCTAAGAATGTCTATGAATACGGCCTTTAGTGATTAAAGATGGCGCTCATCCCGTCGGATCCTGGCCACTTAGTCACTCGTAATGAGTACACCTCTGTACATAGTGCGTTGGACATTGTGCCACTGCCACATATTCTGTGACACAGTACCTACTCAGAAATAGAGCTTAAACTGAAGGGTTTCGATCCGGCATCGGAACTGCAGTCTACCTGGTTGGCGAGTTGGTATAGCGCTGGCCTTCTATGCCCAAGGTTGCGGGTTCGATCCCGATGTGCTTAAATGCGACAGGCTCATGTCAGTAGATTTACTGGCATGTAAAAGACAAAATTCCGACACATCCGGCGACGCTGATATAACCTCTGTAGTTGCGAGCGTCGTTAAATAAACCATAACTTTAAAAACTCATAACTGGAATCCGGTGTGGCTTAGAGCTGAAAACCCGGGTTCGAGTCCCGGTGCAAGAGAGAATTTTTCTCTGTTCTATCCATCCTTCATCATCTGGTAACACAGAATTCCTGCACGGAAATATCATGTGTACTTCGGTACGTCATAATAATCGAAATAATTATCCTTCCATATCCAAACTAAGTCTGGATCTTGCACTATCTGATTTTCATCTGTTTGGTCGTCTGAAAGTATCAATCTGCAGGATAAATACGGCAATGACCTGGAAGTCGTAGCAGAGTAAAGACGTGGCAAAGGACACAAGCAGCGGTACCGTGACGGTATACAGACTCTAACATGGTAGGTTTCGTGAGGCCATAGATTATAATGCAGATTACGTGGAAAATAAAAGGTATTTATGGCCAATGAATTGGGGAATAAAGTTGTATATTTATAATTGCAATGAAACAAACCTTGAACGAGAAACATGTAGTACATTATTTACTGAACGACCCACATACTTCACTTTTCGTACCATGATCTATCATTACGTTAGGCCTACATACTATATCAGAATTTACAATCAAATAGTCCGTTTTAGAGAAATTAAAGGTAAAACCCCATTTTCATATACATAATTCTATCTCAAGTACACAAAGAAAATATAGATGACGAAGTTTCAAGTTCCCTCTTGAAGTGAAGTTGAGAGAGAGATTATGTATCTCGGCTCTGGACTCATCTCCAAGAGATAACAATATCGTTCTCCGGCCCAGCAACACCTGTTCATGCAGCACTCAACACAATCACGCCTGGTTCTCAGCATGCCTTGCGCGGAGCGGTTCAACAAATCGATGTCCATTGGCACTATCTCGGCTCGGTAATTGAATGAGTGCTATGACACATCTGCACTAATGAACCAGAGACCGCAGGGAGTACACGTAATTCGCGACGAGGGCCACACTACGCGTATTTCCAGTGGGAATGTCGGCCGGCGACCCCCGTATCCAAGCAACATTATCACAGCTTCATCATTTGTAAAGACAAGTTGTCATCCACGGCACAACCATTGTAATACTTGTCATTACTTTTTATACATGATTATTTAACGACGCTGTATCAAATGCGAGATATTAGTAGTAATATTTTATTTGACGACGCTTTCGAGAGAAGAGATTATTCAGTGCCTCACTTCAACGTTCCATAATGTCTGACAGGAGAAGTAAACACTGACGGCAGAGGAGGAAAGAAGTATAATTGCTATTCATTTAACTCATACCTGCACAAACAGCGTTCAACGAGCGCGCGCGCTCCTTCGGAGCGGGAGGGCCATCTTTACCGCTCGCCGAAACGGAGAGGAAGATACGTGAGAATGACATAGACTTGCTATAGGTAGAGGAGAGGGAAACGACCACTCAGTTATCTAGTGGAGTGTAGTGCGTAGGCCTATTCTCAGTGACTGTTTCACGTTGCTTACCTGCTGCTACAGTACAGTATGGAGGAATCTAAAAGACGGAACATAACATTTAACATTTAACGATTTATAGCTCGAACTTATTGATATTCAATGTGACCTAAGGGCTAAAGATCGTTTTAATAATACTACTAGCCTGGTTGAGTTTTACAACACTAAACATTAGCAATAATATCCACGACAACACAGGCTGGCTGTGAAAATGACTGCTATGTTTCGCTCAACATTTATATTTGTGAGCAATTGTTTTCTATAATCAACTTTAATAAAGGCAGACATCGAACATCTGTAACTGATGTTTCATTACGATCAGTAGGCTACTGTTCCTTTCAGCTGCCAACAGCTTAAAACCTCGTTTTGATGTACTGATAAATAAAAATATAACAAAATGATATTGTACATTTAAGTTAGGTATAGAATTTCTATTACTTCTGTAAAATAAATATTTCTTTATTAATTAATAATAGTCCAAGATAGTTTTGCAAACACTGAACGGAAATTCATTTCATAAGCACTCGTAATAGTATTTCCTTTTGTGTATATTTTGTACGAGATCACCCCCTTCTTCCAGTCCACCCTTATACAGAGCGCAGCTAATATCTGCATTCCGCTCATGAGCTGTGTGCCGGCTCGGAGAGCGCAAATCTTGTGCAGGCCTGTTCTATAATGTCTGACAGGAGAAGTAAATATTGCCTACAGAGAAGGAAAGAAGCATAACTGCTATTCAACCAATGGCAGAGGTCCCATTTCATGCTTATGTTGAAGTTGGGTGGGGTAGAACGCTTCAGAATGTGCAACTTCAAGACAAGCGTGGAATGACAACTCTGCCATAGGATAATTAGCAAATATCTCTTTCCCCTCCTCTGCCTCCTCTTTTTACATCTCCTGTCAGACATTATGGAACGAAGTATAAAAATGACCAACAAATTTTGCATGAAACTCTCTAGCAAAAACAGAGTTCTTTTATATGCCGTAAATCTAGAAATCTGCTTAACTGAAGATTATAGCCTAATAAATGGAGGATAAAACCTAATTTTCAAAAATCAAATTAACTGCATGAGATATGGAGCAGAAATTTGGACATTGAAAGAAAAAAAGAAAGAAAAAATTAAATAATGAAGAAATGAGTTTTAGGAGAAAGTGCTGTGGGCCTACTAGATAAAATTGAAAAGAAAGAATAAATGTAAAGAAAACTACAGAAAAAAAAATAAAATGATATCGATGGTGTTCAGGTAAAAAAGCTTAGGCCTATCCCACAAATGAAAATTTTTTCAGAAACAGCTGTAATTACATTTTAGCATATTATTATTAGTTACTTTATATGAAATAATGTAAACATAATTGTCAAAAAAACGTATCTTCACGTTTTGTAATTGAATTTTAAGTAATTACAATAATTAAAGCAAAAAATAGTTACATTAAAAAATAAGGGTTAAGCCCTTTTACTTAAACACTACCGATATGGTCATATGATGAATATGGATCGTAGAATATTACCTAAGCAAATATTTGAGTGGATATCTACTGAGGGAAGGAAATTGAAAGTCTTAGGACAAGGTGGAAACAAAAAATTGATATATGAGTATAATGCAAACACGAAATATTCCACCAGGTGCTTATAAAGTTGTAAAAATCAAATTATAGGGTAATATGAGGAAATAAATTAGATTCAATTACTGATATCTAATTCCGTTTCGATTGGATTTGTTTAATCTCTTTTGCTTCGATTCAGTTCGTACTGAAATCGTCTTATTTCTTTCCGTTTTGGTTGGTATTGTTTGGTTTTGATTGCGATCGCTTTCGCGAAGTTTTCTTTTTTCGTTCATTTTCGGTTGCGTTCGAGTTGCATTGTTTGCCTCAATTTTATTTCAGTTTGACTCGAGTTAGTTTTGTTACTTTGTTTTTGTCTAGGTTCCCCTACATTTGGTTTTGCTTAGATTCCTTTGGATTTGGTTTTGTTTTAAAGTCAGTCCCGTTTGTATTCGTATTGTCTCTCTAGCGTTCGAATCTGTTCCGTTCGGGTTAATTTTCTTTGGTTTCATTTTGTTTCGATTCGTTCGCGTAAGTTTTCTTTGGTTTCATTTTTTTTTTTTGTTCCGTTCGGGTTAATTTTCTTTGGTTTAATTTTGTTTCGGTTCGTTCGCGTTAGTTCTCTTTGGTTGATTTTGTTTCGCTTTAATTTTAGTTAGTTTTCTTTGATTTTGTTTTGGTTTCGTTCAGGTTAGTTTTCTTTGATTTTGATTCGGTTCCATTTGGGTTAGTTTTCTTGGTTTGAATTTTTTTGGTTCCGTTCGCGTTAGTTTTCTTTGATTTTGATTCGGTTCCGTTTGGGTTAGTTTTCTTGGTTTGAATTTTTTTTGGTTCCGTTCGAGTTACTTTTCTTTGGGTTAGTTAGTTGACTTTCTTTCGGTTCCGTTCCGGTTTCGTTTCATTTGGTTTTATTTCAGTTCCGATTGATTTTTGCGAATTTCCTGTTGTTTCGGTTACGTTCGGCTTGGTTCTGTTTTAATTTTGGTTCCTTTCGTTTACATTTCTGTTCCATTTGGGTTCGTTTTCTTTAGTTCGTGTTTGTTTCGGTTCTGTTCGGGTTAGTTTGATTTCTTCCATTTTCCTTTCTTCGCTATTCTCGAGATATTTCCTACCGTTTTATACTCATTCATATGTGCAGATGATATTAGCAGGCCAGTGCAAATTTTTTACATACAGGAGGCTGCAGAGGAGAAAGATTTTTAATCGTGAATGTTCCCAGTACACTGAATTAGAAAGCTCCATCAATTTTATCTTGGTGGCATACATTGCAACGATTTGAGAAGTTAGTGATAACGACTTCACAGATAATTTTCTCTATTCTTCACCATTACAGAAAAATGGATCTTTTACATGCAGTAAATCTATTAGTCTGACGGAAGCTGCACATATTATTTGTGTTCTAATTCACTTGTGGCTTGACGATGGGAAAAAATCCTATATAATTATGAAATATTAATTTTCTAATAGTCTGCCATTGTGACTAAGTTGATAGCATGTTTGTTTCCCAACAAAGCGGTCAGTGGTTCGATTTCCGGCGTGGGCACTGAAAGACTTTCATCTTTCGTGTGTGTTCCTTGTTATGTGCTGTCCTGTGTTGTCTCAGCGGTGGCACCGTGCCGTGCTGACTACACGAATATGGAGGCCCGCAATGTATACTTGTCAAATGTTGGTATAATTTTTATAGCCAACATGTATTTTTAACTGCCGATATATTATATAGTCTGAAATTTATAAACCGCTATACATATTTCAATCCACAATGCACATTGTTATCAATGTTCACTAATTTTACGAGTGAACTGAAACTACAGCACAAATTTATTATAAATATTATCTCTACAAGTTCATTTCAATAGCACGACTTTTTTTTAGAGCAGACACATCTATTTCGAACTTGTATAATGCAAATGATTTCCTTTCTAGAAACTGATGCTGAAACTTATAATGTGTTCAAACAAATGATAAAATGACGATGTTAGTTTATTGTGGAACACTGGGAAACAAAACTCATTATGATATTACTTGCTATGATTAAAAAAATAACCTATTTAAACAAACTGATTTTCTATTTAGTGTAGATTTGAAGTTAGGAAGTAATGATGGCTTATCAATGAGGAAAGATTTATTTGTAGTTAAAGTTTTTCTGTAGTTGAAATAATACAGTGTCTTAAGGGAACCAGATAGTGATTGGGGGTAAAAAATCCGATTATTTATTTTGTATTTAAAAAAAAAAGTAAAAACTTCCTTTTCGGAATATGTAAGATAAGAACTTTCTTCTGTTAAATTTTAACGTACCTTGTTAACATGTTTCGACCTATTTTCGGTCATCTTCGGAACTGGTTATATTCCATATTCCGAAGTGATACAATGTTAAAAGTTGTGTGATCAATATAAATATCGTGGGAGGTATTTCTGCAGATAAGCCATTCAAACGGCCTCCTTAAATTTGGTGGTGTATGTAATTCATATATCGTTATTTTTTTAGTGCAGTTTTCCATAAGTTGACATTTTGAAACTTAAGTGCATTTTTCTCTGAAACTACTGAATCAGTTTATATGAAATTTTTACAGTGTTTTCTGCAGCCTGTGTACTACAAAGTGGACCTATGGGTTTAAGAATATCACACACATAACTCGATAAAAAAAATATATATGCACTAAAAAATTGCAAAAAATGTTAAACAGAGTTCAATATTTTTTCTGTTTCACTAGAAGTGAAATATTTAACTAAATTTTGCTTTAGAATTTACAATATACATTGCTAGATAACTTAAAAAAAATACAAGGTATATGAATGAAGATTGTAGCAATTAATGTGCACCTGAAGAATGAGGTACATTTAGCAAAGTGGGAAAACAGGTTATCAGTTAGGGCCTTTCTTTTGCACTTGGATTTGAAACTAATTAGTTGTCTTATATACCACTGAATTCAGAATGATTGATTGTATAGGCCTGGAAATTTTTATTCCACTCTGAATACTAAAAGCCTAGAAATATTGAACTAAACGTTTGTGCTGAAATTTTTTAATCGCACAGGCATCACTACTCTCTCCCCTTAAGCTACTCCACGGTCTACAACGTAGCCGCATAACTGTAGGAACTTGCGATATACCTTTCAATAATAAAATCCACCCTGATATCATTTCAGAAAACAACTTATTGTCAATTCCCGTGCATTTCAAATAGAGAAAACATGTTTTGTGTTGCTTTGGCAAGAAAAACAGGCCGTTTTGTACTATTAAGTTCCGAAGTGAAGTTAGGAAACAATGGTGACTTATCAGCGAGGACAGACGTACTCATAGTTTGAACATTTCTCTGTCGCTTAAATAATAGTCATTTTTACGCTATGCAAGTCAAGAAACAGACCAGCTAGCGATGAAAACTTGTGTCGTATCTGTCGATGATGATGACGACGACGACGACAATAATAGTCGTTGTAGTAGCAGTAGTAGTAGTAACCACCTTGGAATCCATAACAGAAACTAGCACCGTCTGAACCAGGCTTTAGATGATGGTATTTAATAAGAGAGAACCCTCGTCATTATTCGTGTTAAACTGTTATACGCTGTTGTACGGTATCAATATTGCTGAAATTTCTTCGTATTTTGCAGAGTTTCGTTCATTTTAAAGTCTGCTTAAAATTAGAAATTGCTCAATTAATTAGATATTCTTTTTCGCATGGCAAAAGAACCATACGTTATACGAATAAATGAGAAGTAAATATCAATTCAGCACAGAAAAATTAGGTTTAAAGACCTGTTCAACAGTGTGCCGCGAAACAAAAATTTAATTTCGCAGGCCTGTGTTACCGGAATAAATAATTCCTTAATACGATTTTTCCCCATAAATTTACTTTGATTGAACGGAATTTGGGCCTCGGTCTCCGGGTACAGAAAAGTGACACAGAAGCCATTCTACTGAAGATAAGCATGTGATATCTGGAGTTTAAAGTTGATATACCTACTGTATGTTTATTCAGAAAATTTTATGAAATATAAACGATGATTAACTTACTTTTTGTCATTGCGAAGTTGTCACCCTTTTCGTTATGGATTGAAAATTATTGTGAAGAAAAATTTAATTTTCTTCGTTAAAAATTAATAAGGTACAAATCAACATGGTTGCGCAATTTTGTTCCACATAGTAATTATTTTCTGCATAAATATTTAATGTATTTCTATGTTAGCTGGAAATTAACATGTCATGGACTGTTCCTAGTTATTTGCTAGACCCACTACGTTGCACATCAACGTGTAGATTATACTCACTCTGAATATAAGCCTAAAACAGAGCAAGAGAGGCTTGCCGGTCCTTTGTTCTGGTCTGCGACTCAATTACGCAATAAACCACTGGCTTGTCCAACAGCTAACTTGAATCCACAGCAGAACGGCCATCTTGAAAGACAATAATGTGATCCTTCAAGTCAAAGTACCTCTGGATTAAATTGCAGTAAACAGTAAACACACAAAGCGATTTTTTTAGTTCACCTGAAGACTAATGAAGACATTCTTAGTGTTTATTAATAATTATTATATATGGAAATGAATTATCTATATTAATAATAAATCTGTAGCCGAAATTTTTCTGGTAATTTTCGATTTTTCACAAATAATTGGTCCTAACATATATAATTAACCACCTTGAAACCGAAAATCGCTTTTTTGAAATTTTTGTTTGTATGTCTGTCTGTCTGTCTGGATGTTTGTTATCTTTTCACGCGATAATGGCTGAACCGATTTATATGAAAATTGGAATATAAACTAAGTTCGTTGTAACTTAGACTTTAGGTTATATGGCATTCAAAATACTTTATTTTAAGGGGGGGTTATAAGGGGGCCTTAATTAAATAAATCGAAATATCTCGATTATCGATTTTTGAAAAAAAAATGTCATATAACAAAAGTTTCTTTAAACATAATTTCCTATACGTTTTTTTCTCTGCTACAGGACTGATATTTAATGAGATAAATGAGTTTTAAAATTAAAATAACGCCATCTAAGGCGGTGCAATGAAATAAAAACAAATGACTTCCTCTATAAGGGACCTTGGACAACAACAATCGAAAGATATTAAACACAGCCTACAGAGAATGTTTCTGTGTTTGTATGAAGTAATATCGGATGCTAAATTAACCGTTTTGTATAATTAATTGTTATTTCACCATTGGAAAGTGTAGTTTCTCTAGATGAACATAATGCTATAATGTTATTACAGTAACTTCTGAGTGAATTGAGGACAGGTAGGATTAAAATAGCTTCTTATGCACAGAAAACTTAATAGGCTATTTTGTACATTCATTAAACTGTGGTTGCATGTAATAACAACTAAGAAAAATGTTGAAGGAATTGTCATTGCACCAAATGAATGCTCTCTGGACCAAAAGATCGCATTTTAATTATTTAAATACAATTTAAATTAAGTAACATACTAACTATTTATCCTTCTATCAAACACGAATGTTCCCTGGATGAAACGTCCTATTTTAATTATTTAATTACTTTATATTTATTTCTAACGGGTGCAGCGGAGCGCACGGGTACGGCTAGTGTGTAAATAAGGAAAAGGGTTCGGAAAGGCTGATTAAATGAGATATTTATTCTAAAAATAATTAGAATTAGGCCTATTCATTGCCTAAATATAGTAATACAAACCAGGGCACGTAAACATAGGTGTAATGAACTAAGTAAAAGCACAGAAAGTAGGACTGATCATTTGAGCAGAATGAAAAAATGTGCCATCACAAAGCATGATATGATCTATGTATTTCAAGGATACAGAGGGAGAAGAGAAATTTAGAGAAATGTGAATATAAAATGTGGATCTTATTTCTAAATAAATGTATTATTAATATGTTCATTATTATTAGTAGTATTATAATTACAGTGAAAAGATACAGAAATAGCAAAAGAATAAGAAGATGGAGAAGTAAACAAAGGATGACAAGACACAAAAATAACAACGATGAAAGATATGGAAATAACAAAAGAATGAGAGGATACAGAAATAAAAAAGGATGAGAAGATACAAAAATAACAAAATGATTAAAATATACAGGAAAAAGAAAGGATAAGAATATACAAAAATAAGAAAAGGATGAGAAAATACAGCAGTAACAAAATGATGAGAAGATACAGTAGTAACAAAATAATGGAAAGATACAGTATTAACAAAAGGATGAGAAAATACAAAAATAACGAAAGAATGAGAAGATACAGAAGTAACAAAAGGATGAGAAGATACAAAAAACAACAAAACGATAGGAAGGTACAGAAATAACACAAGGTCAGGAAAATACAGAAATACAAAAAGTGAGGTATAAAAACAACAAAAAGAAGATAAAGAAATTACAAAAAGATGAGAAGATACTTAAATGGAAAAGGATAAAAAATACATAAGTAGCAAAAAAGTAAGAAGATACCAAACAAAAGTGATGTCAAGATACAGAATTAACAATAGGATGAGGAGATTCAGAAGTAACAAAAGAGTGAGAAGATATAGAAGTAACAATAGGATGAGATAATTCAGAAGTAAGAAAGGGATAGAAAATACAGAAGTAAGAAAGGGATGAGAAAATACAGAAGTAATAAAAGGATGGGAAGATATATAAATAACAAAATAATGAGAAGATATTACAGAAGTAACAATATGATGAGAAGACATATCCATATGTCTAATCTCGTTTGAGATATGGCATTTGTTTCTGGGGTTGGTCTACCTCAACACAAGACGTATTAATATCTCAAAAGAGAATAACAAGGTTATCGCTGGAATACATTTTACAGTTTCGTGTAAAGAATATTTTTTTTTTTTTAATTTTAACTTTTTCTAGTCTATATATTTTAAATCTGTATACTTCTGTATTTTGTAATAGAGAAGTATTCATCCAGAATGGGAAACTTCAGGCCTTAATACCAGACAATGTAAAGCATTTCACATTCCATTTAATAAATTAAGAGTTGGATGTAAATCACCAAATCTTATTGGGTTGAAACTATATAATAAATTGCCTGAAGATATTAAAAATCTAAGTAAGGTTTCTCATTTTGAAACTAAACTAAAAACGTTTTTATTTGAAAAAGTTTATATTCTGTTGATGGATATTTCAACTAAATTAATAACTATTGACTTTTCCTATGCAATGTATTTTGTCAATGGGAATAATAAAAAGGAAGTAAGTAAGAAGTAAGAAGTAAGAAGAGGATGGAAAGATACAGAAGTATCAAGATTAGAAGATACAAAAGTAATAAAAGGATAAGAAGATACAGAAATAATGAAAGAATATGAAGATATAGAAATAAGAAAAGAGTGAGAAGTACAGAAGCAACAAAATGAAAAGATACAGAAGTAACAAAAGAATAAGATGCAGGAATAACGAAAAAAAATGAGAAGATATAGAAGTAAGAAATGAATGAAATTAAAATGGAACCAACACATTAAATACCTTAAAATTAAATTACGTAAAATAATATATTATTTTGTTTCATTGAGAAATTACTTGTCAATAAGTTTATTACGCACAATATACTTAACTTTATTTCAATCGGTAATTATGTATGGAATTATAAGATGGAGTAGCTTATTTAAATCCAATTTTAATCCATTTGATTTATTACAGAAGAAAATAATTTACATAGGTCTTCATAAACCTTTGATTTTCCATCTCAAAAATTGGTTTTAGACTTTGTTCTTAAAATAAGACAAATTTATTATATTGTATTAACAAAATTCATACATAAAAATCGAAATAATTTTGAATTGTATTCGCACAGTTATGAAACAAAAGGTATGAATTATTTAAGATTATTTGAACCAAAATGAAACATTGCTACAGTATTTAATCACAGTAGTAATTTAGGTCCAAGAATATATAACAAATTTATATTTAAATATCCTAATCTTGTCAATTCTAATAGTTCTAGTAATAAATTTAAAAAGTTATGTATGGATTTTATAAAAATTTAAAAATTGTAAATTTAAATTTATATATACTTATTGCGTAGTAGACATAAAATAAGGTGCTTAGGAATATATTTGGGGCTAAGCGGGATGAAGTTACAAGAGAATGGAGAAAGTTACACAACACAGAACTGCACGCATTGTATTCTTCACCTGACATAATTAGGAACTTAAAATCCAGACGTTTGAGATGAGCAGGGCATGTAGCACGTATGAGCGAATCCAGAAATGCATATAGAGTGTTAGTTGGGAGACCGGAGGGAAAAAGACCTTTAGGGAGGCCGAGACGTAGATGGGAGGATAATATTAAAATGGATTTGGGGGAGGTGGGGTATGATGATAGAGACTGGATTAATCTTGCACAGGATAGGGACCGCTGGCGGGCTTATGTGAGGGCGGCAATGAACCTTCGGGTTCCTTAAAAGCCATTTGTAAGTAAGTAAGTAGTAGACATAAAACAAATTGTATTATATACTTCTTAATTTCAATTCAAGACTCCGCCCCTGAGCACGAGTTCTACTCTTCCAGGGGCGTGCTAAAGTTTTTCTGTTTATTTATATTTTATGTTACAATTATTAGCAAAATAAATAAATATAGAAGTAACAAAATGGTGAGAAGATACGAAAGTAACAATAGGATGAGAAGATACAAGAGTAACATAAAGATGAGAAAATTCAGAACTCACAGAAGAATGAGAAGGTACAGAAGTAACAGAAGAATGTGAATGCACAGAAGTAATAGAAGGAGAACACATAGAAGGGACAGAAAGATAAGGCATAGGAGGAAAAGAAATGGACCACAAAAGGAAGTGAAGGTACAGAACGAACACAGATGTAGAATGAAAAGGAAGCAGGATGGATGGGAGGAGAAGAAATAGACATGAATGAGGAGCTGATAGAGAAGGAATAAATTGATTAATGATAGGTAATGGAAGTGAATATAGAGTAGAGAAAGAGGATAAAATAGAGCAAAAAAGAGGAATAACATTGGTACCAGAAAATAAAATAGTAACTTAAATAATAGAAGGGGAAGGAAATAAAGTAGTAATCATTCTAAAACCACGCTTGTACCATTTAGTATGAAATCTCCAGGTTCGCTCCTGTGTTTAAAAATTCATGCATCCTATTGTTCTTCTACGAGTAATAGTTGTAACTGTCCTATTCTAAATGAATCTCCTCAAGTTAAATATCTCGGAATAATAACGGACCAACATTTACGTTGGGATAAACATGTTCTTTTTCTGTGCAATAGATTAAGGAAAATTATTCACTATTTTGTCATCCTACGAAATTACTTGACTGACCATACTTTACGACTGATTTATCTCGCATTAGTACAAGCTATATTACAATACGGCATTATAGGATGGGGTAGTGCTTATAGTACCTCCCTCATGCCAATAATTCTGCTACAGAAAATAATAATAAAAATATGCCTTCATAAACCTCTTGATTATCCTTCAGAGCTGCTGTATTCAGAATTTAAAGTATTTGACTCCCATTAAATTTATAACATTGTATTACTGAATTTCGTACATAAAAACCGAAACGTATTTAATTTATATTCACATAAATATAAAACCAAAAGATCAGACAACATATGCTTGGCAGTTCCTAAATGTACCACAACTGTAGCATATAATCACAGGAACAACTTCGGTCCAAGGCTTTATAACATGATAATAGACAAATTCCCAAACATGCAATTTGCTAATGCTCCTTATTTCAAAAAATCTATTTAAAATTGCTGTTAACAGAGAAAATTTAAAGTTCAATTATTGTGATATGTGTTTTTTCTTCTTCTTCTTTTTATTACTTTTTACTCTATTATTCAATAAAATGTCTTGACATTAACTTATATGGAATGCCCCCTGAGCACGAGTATGTAACTTACTCTTTCTGGGGGTGCTAGAGAGTTTTTATATTAAAAAAAATCAATATGTATATTTGTTTTGGCCATACATGGGCACAATTTTCGGTTACGGGAGACACTCGATTTGAAATAGTTTGTTTACTAGGAGAGGAGACTGCAGAGTAGAATGGGAAATATAAACTGCTGTGACCTGCGTCACCTTATCGTAATCGCTAAAGCGGTCAGTGGCGAATTATTAGGAAAGCGCTTGGTTAACGTGGAAGACTCGAAAACTTTTATTCAATTTGGCAAATTAATTCGGCAGCTTTAATCATAAACCTCTTTACTATTTATCCATCTTTGAATTGATTTAAATCACGTTGTCTACGTTCATTTTCTTGAATATTCTGGCGTTTCTCAAGATTACTTAATATATTTGTACGTTCTCGACCTAAAATAATTTCAGAAAATCATATTTCGTTTTCCACGCACATTTGATATTTTTTAAATAAATTACTTTTGGAAATAATACGTACAAACAACATTTAATTCCTCGTACCTTTTAATGCAGCGTGTTTAAGGTATAATGTCGTATTTAGTATACTATGCAAATGTTAAGATCATAAATTTTCTTCGGAATAGTAAGAAAAATAACATTTAATTTGTCTTACCTTCTAATTCAGCATGTTCTTTATGACATAAGGAGTAATGTCGTTGTATATTAAATTTATTAATGCCTAATAGGATTTTCGAGCATAACATACATCGTATGTTCTCCCTTTCTAAACAGAAAAAAAAACTCTTCCTCCCATTTCTCATGAAATAATCGTTTTCTTACGCGTACACACTGCTTTGATAATACCATTATGCCACCACTGATATTGCTTATGAAACTGATATAGAACCTGCCCATGCCTAGGAGCTACGTGAGGGAGGAAAAGGGTGTGTGAAGATGATGTCACTCAGAGCGATAAGCTCTGTGAAGGTCAGTGAGGCACAAATTCTAAATTGAGGCACGATGCCCAAGTATGGTTTTGGCAATAAAGTATTATTATTATTATTATTATTATTATTATTATTATTATTATTATTATTATTATTATTATTATTATTATAAACAGAAACTCTAAAGAAGAGAAAAGACGTAAGAAAATGGAGAACTTATAAAAGGATTGGGAGGGAGATGTGAAGAGGAAGAGGCAAATGGGAAGCGGCAAAGACGAGAATGAAAGACAGAGGTGGAAAAAAAATAGCAAAATGAGGAAAATGAGAACGAGGAGGACGAGGAAGAGAATTTGATTACATTGTTCTGTATACTCTTTTAATTGTGGCCAGATGACGCTCAATCACACCGCAGCAACACCATTAGATATGAATGGCTGAGTCGTGTGGACACGATCTGGCGCAGCGGAGCGTGACTTATTCATTCCGCACACAGTACAGTATTATCAAATTGGCTGAAACGCGCGGGATACGGCATACGCCATCCAGGTCAAGGCCACCGGCCACTCAACCTGCAGCGAGCCACTCCTGGCCACTCTTTCCAACAAGACCACACCTGCGTCCAGAGTTATCGGCCTGCTATCCGTAGACTCAAATTCTATCTCCGACATCGTATTGTGCTTTCGAAAGTAATTTTTAACCATTTTCGTAATCATGTGTAGGCCTATATGTGATGGCTCTTTACGGTCAATACAAGTGAAAAAGTTAATCATAAATACAGTAGTTTCTATTTAATATAGTGGCTTAGGCCCTATGTATTCCGAATGACAACAATCCACTGATTGCGAAACGGTTTTCTAAAAAAATATATATATTTAAAAAAAACATTCCCCTACACCAGCGGTGATCAAAAATCGAACTGAAGTGATTACACGCGACAGACAGCCTATAAGATAAGGAGACGGAGGAAACGTACTTGGCATCAAAACTACAACCAGTGGTGGTTCCTGTACTAACATCTTGATCAATCCCGCGGATAAAAATCTCAAGATCTGCTGTATCAGTAATGTCACTGCTGTCATCAAGAGCCAATGAATAATATACGATTTTTTTGCTTCTTTTTTACTTTCCTCTTGAATATAATCAGGAATTTTCTAAATTCTTCTCTCGACACTTGGTCGAGAAATTCGTAGTTTTTCAAAATTAGAAATTTCTTATGCACAAGTTATTTAAGCTATTTCAACGTTACTCTTTTAAGAAATTCTGTTCTTTTCAAAGATTTTAGAGCACGAGATATTTCAGGCCCCATTAGGTAGCTGACTTCCTTACATTTATTTCTGTCATCTTTCTCTTCCTGGCTATGATTTAAGACATGTCAATTCCTGGCGATTAACAGTTCCTTGGCACATAATATTGAATCAGTTTTTCTACAATACTTACTTACTTACTTATTGGCTTTTAAGGAACCCGGAGGTTCATTGCCGCCCTCACATAAGCCCGCCATTGATCCCTATCCTGAGCAAGATTAATCCAGTCTCTACCATCATATCCCACCCCCCTCAAATCCATTTTAATATTATCCTCCCATCTACGTCTCGGCCTCCCCAAAGGTCTTTTTCCCGCCGGCATCCCAACTAACACTCTATATGCATTTCTGGATTCGCCCATACGTGCTACATGCCCAGGCCATCTCAAGCGTCTGGATTTAATGTTCCTAATTATGTCAGGTGAAGTATACAATGCGTGCAGTTCTGCGTTGTGTAACTTTCTCCATTCTCCTGTAACTTCATCCCTCTTAGCCCCAAATATTTTCCTAAGAACCTTATTCTCAAACACCCTTAATCTCTGTTCCTCTCTCAAAGTGAGAGTCCAAGCTTCACAACCATATAGAACAACCGGTAATATAACTGTTTTATAAATTCTAACTTTCAGATTTTTTGACAGCAGACTAGATGACAAGAGCTTCTCAACAGAATAATAACACGCATTTCCCATATTTATTCTGCGTTTAATTTCCTTCTGAGTGTCATTTATATTTGTTACTGTTGCTCCAAGATATTTGAATTTTTCCACCTCTTCGAAGGATAAATCTCCAATTTTTATATTTCCATTTCGTACAATATTCTGGTCACGAGACATAATCATATACTTAGTCTTTTCGGGATTTACTTCCAACCCTATCGCTTTACTTGCTTCAAGTAGAATTTCCGAGTTTTCCCTAATCGTCTGTGGATTTTCTCCTAACATATTCACGTCATCCGCATAGACAAGCAGCTGATGTAACCCGTTTAATTCCAAACCCTGCCTGTTATCCTGAACTTTCCTAATTGCATATTCTAGAGCAAAGTTAAAAAGTAGAGGTGACAATGCATCTCCCTCCTTTAGCCCGCAGTGAATTGGAAAAGCATCAGATAGAAACTGGCCTATACGGACTCTGCTGTAAGTTTCACTAAGACACATTTTAATTAATCGAACTAGTTTCTTGGGAATACCAAATTCAATAAGAATATCATATAAAACTCCTCTCTTAACCGAGTCATATGCCTTTTTGAAATCTATGAATAACTGATGAACTGTACCCTTATACTCCCATTTTTTCTCCAATATCTGTCGAATACAAAAAATCTGATCAATAGTCGATTTATTACGCCTAAACCACACTGATGATCCCCAATAATTACATCTACATATGGAGTTAATCTTCTCAAAAGGATATTCGACAAAATTTTATACGACGTCAACAAAAGTGATATTCCTCGAAAGTTACTATGGTTAGTCTTGTCCCCCTTCTTAAAAATAGGTACGATTATGGACTCCTTCCATTGGTCTGGTATAATTTCCTTTTCCCAAATTGCAAGTACAAGTTTATAAATTTCGCTAGATAATGCGCTTCCACCCTCTTGTATTAATTCAGCTGGAATTTGATCAATACCTGGAAATTTGTACTTTTTCAGATTTTCTATTGCAATTTCGACTTCAGAAAGTGTGGGTTCCGGTATAAATGGCTCAGCAGTTTGTATTTGAATTTCGTCCCGATCATTTCTATTTGGCCTATGTATATTTAGTAGTTCCCCAAAATAGTTTTTCCATCTGTTCAAGATTGAATGAGAGTCTGCAAGCAAGTCACCATTCTCATCCTTAATCACTTTTACCCTTGCCTGATATCCATTTTTAAATTCCTTTATACCCTTATATAAATCTCGAATGTTTTTGTTCTTATTATTTGTTTCTACCTCATTCAGTTTTTCCTTCAAGTAATCTCTCTTTTTATTCCTAAGTGTACGACTTGCTTCTCGTCTTTCATTGAAATAATTATCTCTATTCTCCTCAATTGGATCCTGTAAGAATTTCAATTTTGCCTGTTTCCTTCTATCTACTACAATGGAACAATCTTCATCAAACCATGGCTTCCTTTTCTTAGTTTCATGATAGCCTATGCTCTGCTCAGCTGCAATTTTGATATTATTTCGGATATTGTCCCACACGCTATTAACATCTAACTCTTCCTTAGCTTCGTCGGAAGTTGCTAAAGCAGCAAACCTATTTGAAATTTCAACCTGATAACGTTGCTTAATTTCGTCGTCCTTTAATTCCGGAATATTGAATCTACTAATATTAGCTTGTTGCTCTACTTCTACAATACTATTATTAAATTAATAATAATAATAATAATAATAATAATAATAATAATAATAATAATAATAAATAGTTACCCTCATCTAAAGATTAACAAGATTAAAACTGAGATAAAACCTAATAATTTTATCCTAAGCAGAAGATCTAAAAATATCATTATTCATGCACGTATAGAAGAATTATAGAAACACATACTTAGTGGTCAGTAATAATAATAATAATAATAATAATAATAATAATAATAATAATAATAATAATAATACATTATTCAGCGTAGCAATGTACATGCTGTACTCCTAATTGAACATATTACATTTTGTCCGACAGAACAACAAAATAGTTCTCCTTCTCATTCTTTACGAAACTACCTCTTACTGCTTGTAGAGACAGAGTTTGTAGAGCGACATGATACCGCCACTGCTTGCCTTCAGCACGTGAATGAAATACACAGCAATGTACAGGAAAATCCTCGTAGCCGTATGAAAATCTGTGATTACATAACTAGAACCCGGATTTATAAGAATTTATAAAACTTGAAATATGCATGTAAATAAGTCCTATAAAATCTTAAAATATTTACTATATTGTTGCTGTTTTTTAGACAACTGTCCAAAGACAGGTTTGAACCTCACAAGTGATACCAAGAAGACACCATTTATGAGGCAACTAGGCCAGGAGACAATGGGGTAGGATGGCCAGTTCCTTTCTCCCTCCATTGCATACATCGCCGACTAGCTACATATTACAATAGTTAGACTTGAGATGCATACAAACAATGAAGGGTTCAGAACCATAGTGGGCCAAACGCCATTTACTAAAACCGTAGGGGATCCCCTACGCACAACGCCCTAACCACGTGACTCCCTTAACGACCGGTCCCTACAGCCGACAGAATCCATATACTATTCCTGCTTCGGCAACTTCCCCCAAGGCTCCCCTGTCGGTCCGAGGCGAAACTCCTCCCCCGAGTAGGTCCGCCTCGGGTGCTCGTTGCAGAAGCCATCCAACGTCGCTTAACTACATTCCACGGAGGCCGGTAGAGAGAGTCAGTAGCTTCGGTAGGCCGCCTATAGAGTGAAAAACCAGAAACGGGATGATGAGGAAAGGATGATGGGTGAGGAAAGAAGTGGCGAAGATGAGTGGGGTTCCAATCGCCTGATAAAGTTACCTAATATTCATCCATAGGAGTGAGGGAAAAACCCCGAGAAAACCTCACCGAGGCAACTCGTCCTGACCGGGAATCGAACCCGGGACCGCTGGGTTCGGAGTTAGACTCGCTAATCCCTCAGCCACAACGGTGGACTAAGAGGAGGTAACTTGAATCTCAATAAAATAAAATCCTTTCCGATTTGAATGTTATGTTTTTTAAATGTTATGTTTTATTTAACGACGCTCGCAACTGCAGAGGTTATATCAGCTTCGCCGGATATGCCGGAATTTTGTCCCGCAGACGTTCTTTTACATGCCAGTAAATCTACTGACATGAGCCTGTCACATTTAAGCACACTTAAATGCCATCGACCTGGCCCGGGATCGAACCCGCAACCTTGGGCATAGAAGGCCAAAGCTATACCAACTTGCCAACCAGGTCGACTTCTGATTTGACCTTTATGTTTGCATATAGGCCTAATTCAATAAAATATATAAGTTGCGACGACTCCAATGTAAACCAAATAATTAAAATACTCGTACTTCTTGCTATTAGTGGAAGTTTATGATATTTGGATATCAACCATATTGACAAGAATGCTTAATTCAATCACTACAATTTTGCTATTAACTTCGTATACAACAGAACATCTGAGTTGAGGAATTAGGATGCCGACCAATTAATCAAATATAGATCTGCGCCAGTATCTCACCTTCTTCCATTAGCTACTAGAAGCTTGAAATTAATTCTGTGTACAATAGAACACCTAAGTTGGAACAACTTGGATGAAGTTTCAACTTTCTTGTCGACTGAGCGACAATTAGCCTCATTCACGCTTGCTACTCGAGTTCCTCTCCTTGGAGATCGATGTGGCTTACCGAGCAATGCTGCGAAATTGACTCAAGTCTGAGAAAAGGTTAGAGGTTAAATCAGCACTGTCAATTACTATTCATGAAGCGATAATTGACTCGCTAAGAAGCTTCAAATGAGTGCCATAAGATTAAATGCGTTTCATTTTAGAATTCCAGAAGACAGGTAGAGAAATCTAAGTGATTTTGAAACGAATTTGCTGTATATTCAACATTTCATTTACTTATCCCAATGTCTTAAAATTAACATGAAATAGGAATAACATTAACAAACCGTCACTACTGAAAAACAAAGTTGTGAAAATAATTGGCCACAATTACTTCGTTTGTCGGCTTATTTCTACTTTTTCATTTTGGTTTATTTATATAGGTAGTGTTCATTTTAAAGTGCATAGAACAGCTCAGTTATTATTATTATTATTATTATTATTATTATTATTATTATTAATCTCTACTGATATTTATTTTTACAACATTTATCACTCATACCCTACACAGAACTATAATTGTGTTGTATGTATAGGGACCAATGGTGGGCTTGTGTGATGGCGACAATGAACCTCCGGATTCCTTAAAAGCCAGTAAGTATGTACCAAATACGGAATTAAAATTTGGAGCGAGTCGTGAATAATTTGAAGAATATTTTTACTTTATATTACTATTTTAGGTTCTGAACAAAGTGATTTCTTCTGTTATTATTGCATTATTTACGTAATGTGAATGTTATGCATGATTTCAAAAAAGTAAACTCATCTGTTATTAAATAATTATGCAAACAGGAGTGTGTAACACGTTTATTTCCCCCCCCCCTATTATTCTTCGTTAAATGTTGACGTCTCGTGCTGCTATGCATTCAGTTGCGTTACAGTCCAAGTTCAACATCGGAATTACGATACGAACTTCCTAGCTGTCATTACAGTAGAAGTGAAAAATTTTCTTGAAAGCAAATATGGGTTTAATATTATGTGCCACATACGAGATACACTAATACATTCATAAAGTAGTTGTTCACCTGTGATAGTAATAAATACTGTATCACATTTCAGAGTTCCTCCAGTAATGTCTTCTGACGTAGAACGAATATTTTCAGAGTACAAATATTGTTTTTTTTTTCTGAACCTAAAAGGAGTATTTCTTTCGACAAAATGAAAATGTTCATTGTTATTCGTTATACATTACATTAATTTAGATTGGGAGTTACGAACTTTATAATTACAAATTATTGTTTTTTAATTATTTTCTTATTCAAGGCTGTAGACGATTGGAGCACATGTTTGGTTATCACCCGGCTGTACACGTTTGTCGTTCTCCTTCACTGACATCGAGAGACGCTCTATTACAGTGATGTCAAAGCAAGCGCATTTTTCTGACCTTGACATCGTGCGCGGGCAGCAAGCGCTAAGTATGGAAAGAGGAAGGGTTGTGTATATGAATAAGCAACCTGTTGGATTAAGAAAACAGTGGTGTACAAACTTCAAACGGAACGTGAAATTTTATGTCGTTATTTTTATATGACTTCTTTCTGTTTAATATTATCTACGTATATTGTCTGAAAAACAAAAGTACTAACACTGATTTCTTAATATTGCACTTGTGTTTTAAATCTTAATAACATAATAGAGAGTTAAGAACGAACATTCACTTAAATTCCATAGTAGTATAATATTATACTGTATTAAGTGGATGAAACACATCATTCATAAAGAAAGTGATATTCCAAAGAAAGAGATTGAGTATGACATGATAAATTGGAATTTATATTGATGCTATCTTTACCCTTACAAAAGTAATAAATAAACAAATCAAAACAATATTACAGTACAAAGCAAAGTTACCTAGGTACTGTATCTGTTTTAAGTGTAACTAATATTACATAACAAAACTCTTATCGTATTATGCTTTTAAAGTGATATTTGTGAGCAACTTCCTATCATCAGTATATTAAATTATTTTCTCGAAATCTGCTGAAGCTATGGAGGTGACATTTTTACAACACATGGGCACGTATCTTTTTCTTATGATGTAACAGTAGTTGCTTTGTTAATTCATTTCCTTACAAACAATTTCCATGCGAATATTTTCAAAATTTTCAATATACTATCTTCAGTAATACGTATATACGGTATATGTTAAATGTTATGTTTTATTTAACGACGCTCGCAACTGCAGAAGTTATATCAGCGTCGCCGAGTGTGCAGGAATTTTGTCCCGCAGGAGTTCTTTTACATGCCAGTAAATCTACTGACATGAGCCTGTCGCATTTAAGCACACTTAAACGCTATCGACCTGGCCCGGGATCGAACCCGCAACCTTGGGCATAGAAGGCCAGCGCTATACCAACTCGCCAAACCAGGTTATACGATATATTAGACTTACAAAAACATTGTGTAAGGCTACTAAATAAATAGGCCTATACTGAAAATTTCACTTTTCTATACGAAAAGTTGAGAAAATATTTCTTTTGAATAAAAAAATCAAACTTGTGAAAAATGAGCATTAAAATTAAAACTTACATTCTTATAATGCACTTATACTTATCAGGCAAATCTAAAAATTAACATGGATACAGTTTTAATAAGTTCTCTTCTCTTTATCCATTGAATCAGTGCTGGCCATCTCTGAATATAGCTCGACCAAGCGGCATATACCACCTCTTTCGTCTGTCTCTTTCCTTTCCGCTGTAAAGCGCTCAGGCTCTCCTGGGCTCTAAAGCGCGCGCTTGCTCCTGTGGGCATCGATTGACATGCCTGCTCTATTACTTTTCACTCGGTAGAGATACAGTTCAAGCTCATACAACTGAACAGTTTCGGTACCAATTTCCTAGCTCTAGTGTTAATCCCATTCTGCTCAGTAACAAAAAATAATAGTAATGAGAAAATATGAGCCATGTTCGTGACACTCATTTTTCCTTTTAAAGGATTAATGAAATGGTGTTGATATAAATCGTGGCACCTGATTGTTCCGCAGCCCTGCACGACTGTTGGTGAAACAAGGCTTTAAAGAGATTAAGCATAATTGGACGGTCTACAGCTGAGCTATGGCTTCCATTAATCACACTGCATCATTCTGACAGTGAGAGTCAGCGCAAGCCGCCTGCTTCTCATGACGAAAGTAACTGAACAATGTGGAGGCACTGAATAAGTCGGCCACCTATTTCAGGAGCTGTCCTCGCCTTTTATACTCAGCTTATTCAATTACGGGTTTGTATGGCTCGGTGAAGAGCCTCTGCATTCGTGGTAAAGACGTCGATCTCCCAGCAAAATTAAGATTATGCCTAACAGACCCAAAATCCCTACTATTCAACAAAACACGCAGCACCGAATACGCTCAAGAATATTTTATATATCTGGACCAACTCAAAACCATGGAAGAAAGCTCAGACGAGGAGATCAAGAAAATAATAAAATTTCGATTCAAAAAATTTTGATTCCTAGCATTCATTCATCTCGACAAATTCTTAAGCCGCCGGCTAAAATTCTATGTTCTACAGGGACATCATTTTATTTTTAATAATAATAGTAATTATTATTTTATTATTATTATTATTATTATTATTTATTTCAGCTGGCTGTGTTAAGGCCGTAAGACCTTCTCTTCCACTCAACCAGCAAAAAGTATATATACATATGTATGAACTTACAAAGAATTCAACAATTTGATTTAGATAAGAGCTACATGTATAAAAGAGTTATTTACGAATTAAACAACAAAATATTATGAAATATTAATTAAACACTGGATACAAACTATGTAGCATAAGCTAAAATACATAGAATGTTAATATATTTCAAATAATGTTAGTTAATAGAAAGAGATTATTATGAGACAATTTTGAAAATACAACACTATCAGGATGATGTCTAAAGGAAGGAGTAACAATGTAGACAGTGATAGTTTAAGCCAGTATGATTGGAGTGAAATGCTAAGAAGGTTATCTTTTAAGCTTTTTTTTTTTAAGTATTGGGAATAAATTTGATTAAGGAACAAAAAAAAAAAAAGCTTCCTCTCCAGGCAGAGTTCGAACCACGAAAGTCTTAGTTACCAGTCTATCGTGGCTCTGGAGTGAACAAGGCTCTGAAATGAGCTGCAAGGGTCGGTTTGGTTTTTTTTTTTTTTTGCCACTACTGTACATTTAAAAACTTGTTCCAATTGAATTTCGTTTTCGACATCGCAATGAATTCACGTTCTCCCAACTCTCCTAGCTTTAGTGCTTACGTATGAAACCTTCAACCAGACCTAGACAGACAGCGAAAAGGATAGGTCCGATAGATGTAAAAAGTAAACAAGTCCAAACCTGCCCCCCCCCACCTCCGCCCAACACTCCGCTATCAGTTAACCTGCATTTCTCCGACTGAGACCTGAACTTCGAAGTCCACTTATGATCTGATTTAATATTTAGTGTATGTTAAATATTTCTATAAATACTAAAAACAACACATTATTTATGGAAATAAAAATATTAAGGGGTTAGGTACAGCTTACAGCAGTAAAATGTTGGAAATATTCAACATTTGTTTCCTCCATTACTGTATCTTGTACAATAATGAAAATTGGTATGTGTAAAACACTGTCATTCTGCTATATGAAAAAAATATTTTTAAGATTTAAAAATGGTGGCAGTTCATTGTGCAGTGATGAAGCGTTTCCCTCATAACTCATAAACTTGTCAACTTTTTCATGTTTTCTCTCTTTTATTTCATTGCTGAAACTAATGTTTACAATATCATGCTCTTTCAACTACATTCCTTAATAAATATTTTTTTTTTACTTTGTGTTAGAAGAAAATACTGATATTTGACCATTTTTAAATGATTTTTTTTTTTCAGACAATCTATCAAAGGTATAGAAGTGATCTTGCATCATATTGTAGATAGCCTATGATATGCATAAATATACCAAAAAATTTAATCACAGAATGTTGGATAGTTTTTGAGTTATGTGGGAAACGCTTCATCACACCACAGTAAACTGAATTTTGAAAAAAAAAAATGTAATTTTTTTTAAATCGTAAAAATATATATTTCTTTCATATAGCAGAAGGACAGTGTTTTACACATACTAATTTTCATTATTGTACAAGAAAAAGTAATGGAAGGAAAAAATGTTGAATATTTCCAAATCTGCATTCGGGAATGTACTATCGATGTGAGAGATCAAGTAGACTAGAGATGGCAACTTATTCCTAACGAACTAAGCTCTGCTTGACATCGCAGCATCACGCAATTGAGCGCAATTTGTTGAGATTACAGTGCTTGTATCGTGATTACCACAACTCTCATGGCATTTACCCTTATAGTACAGCACTGATTGTCGGTAATAAAATCATTAGTAGAGCCAACCGTATAGAATAACACCGAGGGAGGGGAAGGATTACAACAGGTTGCATGAACATAATCCCAGGCGTGTCATGACAACTGAGAGCTAACTTTAATCCCACGTTTAGCGCTTCAGAGCTGCGTTAGGGTGGGTCACCGTTTCCTTCTCAGCTCTCACCAAATTTCCTGAGGGAATGTGACAGTAAGTCAATTTCCAGAAGCATTACTTCGTGGAGTTAGGGGAGATGCCACCCCGATGGAATAATAAAGGAATTCACTTCGAAATATTGCGTCTATTGGGGAAACACCTGGCAAAACTAAAAGAACTAAATTTAATATCCTAAAAATAAACGAGTTTCAAAGTCCCCTGACATAACCTCTCAAATTGTGAAGAAGAAGGAACATGGGTAACCGAGAAGTACAGGGACATGATTTTATTTTTACTTCAATTTTTATTGTACCTGAGTTTTTTTATTGTACTTCAATCCCACCTCCTCTACTAAAGTCCCGTCGCTCTAATTTCCGGCAGCCAATCGCCTTGCAGGTCGCCTACATTTAAACGTGTGCGTCTTGTGATTCGCTGATTCATTTCTTAAGGCTCGATAAATACTTAATATAATCGCCCGCCATTTTAGCTCTTTTTTTGGCGTTCGCAGAAAACACACGAAGACGTTATTTGCCGCTCAATTATTTGCTGAATTACATTGCGTTTGATTTATTATCATAGGAGCTACGACACGATAATGTTTAACGGTGCGGCAAATAGATTCCTCGTATGGTAGCTCGGCAATGTGAGAACAAAAATGACGAACGATACTACCTACCTAGACTTCACAGAGCCTTTACTTTCTAAGACGTAAGCAAAGGGGCGGAGTCACGCCGGAAATAACAGCGTCGGGACTATAGTAAACTTACAACCGTCCACCACACAGAACCAAGACCCCGTATGCAGTCAAAGTCGCCTTACGGTCATAGAAAACAGCACTGAGTTAGTGAGTATAGTACGTTCCAGAAATATGTTCGCGTTTTCCAGTGACGAAAGAGATTTCAATATTGAATCAGATTTTCGTACAGGTACTGTCGTCCGTTTGCCCACGTCGCATTCCCAGTTTCCCCCAACCGCTTCTGCTCGCCCTCTGTAAAGGATAGTGGCTGGGCTGTCTTAGCTCTTTTCTGAAAACATTAATTTCTGTTAGGAATTGGACGTCTACGTAATATTATGCAAATAACTTAAATAAAAGGGCCTCGTTAAGTGATTAACTGTCATGTGATTTCCCTCCCCCTTTCTACTACCCTGCGACAAAACCACTTGGACGGACAATAGATAGCATGTCTGAGTAATTTTATCTTTTCGGATCGGGCAGAAGTGAAGATTGAATTTACAGTACGTAAGGTACTCTTTTATAGAGTAGGTACAGAATTATTTCAACATGAGTTACTAATACAAAAGACGAAACTGGTAATTGGGATTAGGTACAATAGTCTATAACACAAAAGAACTGAAGTCTGTATCGAAATGAATGGCCACCATTTTAAAAATGTGTTTAAATATCCATATTACGATTATTTTTCAATGTAAATTCATTCTCTAATTGTACGCTAATGTGCTGTAGACAGTATAATATATACTAGCTCAGTTCGCGAGTAAAAACACTTAATGTTAATACAGTACTGTATTTCGATTACACAAAAACCTAATGAAAATTATCAAACTCGAAATCGTGATATTTCTCAGTTTACGTAAATGGATGAACTACTTTTCTTCCCTCCTACACCTAGTAAAGTGATTTGTTTGTATTTTACGCCAGTATCATCGAACTTCAGTCGTGGAAGGGATAGCAAACGGTGTTTCCGGTTCTCAACCGTTAATCCAAAGGTATAGCCAGGTTAATATTAGAAATGTTAGTAAAAATAAAATGATGTCCCAGTATAAGTTATACAGGGTGTTTCTCAACTATACCGACAAACTTTTGGATCGGATAGATAACTTCTTTCAAACACTTTTCGTTAAAGAACCCACGGGCTTGAACACTTTGTTTCTGTGCAAGATGGATTTAACGCTATCACCCATTCTGTTTACTCCTCAGCGCAGTATCATTCTTCGACCCAATTTGTTTATTCCCTGAGCTTAATTTGATTACTAAGTGTGGTTTATGAAACCCTTGTTGACTCTGAAGAAGATCTTACAACACGAATTGTCTGCGCAGTAGCTGAAAACAGGGAAATGCCTGGCGTCTTTGCTAGGGTACAGACCGATTATTTAGTCCTGACAGCTCAGCGACGCGAAAGAGGGGAAGTAATGGGAGGAGTGGGGAGAGTTCCGGAGTAGAGATGGGGCGAGCGGTCGGTAAAGGAATGCAGTACAGCTTAACTGTACTGGAAACATACCGCTTTACCGCACGCATGACATCCGATCGCTCCGAAGGCAAGCAAGTGAATAACCCAAACACCCCTTGGCGTAACGAAATGGACTCGCCTGACCTAGGCGCACATCTCCGGCGACTGTCAGGACTAAACAATCGTACTGTACGACAAAGTATGGCACGTCGATGCAATGCTTGTCGGAACTCAATGGACATGTTTTCCAGCATTTGTAGTGATAAGACAGTAAAGCAATGGATCCATATAGCTAATTTAACACTGAAGTGAGTGTTTTCCTTTTCATTCGGTATGTTTTCTTTGTGTTTTTCTGTATGTTTTGGGCACAATAAATTGTGTCTGTAACATTAACGATTTGTTTATTCACTCTTTACGTACTTATCTAATTACTTCAATCCCTTCCTGTATGATTGAACCATGTAATGACATAAACCCCTCTTGCTCTGAGCCTATCCCAAAGTTTGTCGGTCTAATTTAGAAACACGCTGTATACTGTACACGGACTGTTACAAGGTTTAACGTTCAGAACTCAAGAGTCGCATTCTTCGGTACACTATACACCGATATAACCTAAAATAGGGATAACTTCATTGATAGTAGAATAGTTAGGAAGATATACGCAAGAGAAAATTTACAGAGAAACTTTGGTTCTCAAGTTACGTACTACAGTTAAAAATCCTTATGTTTGTTTTGAATTTTATTAAATACTAGATACAGTAAAATACAATTTATGAACAATTGAAGGGTTCAGAGCCATAGTGGGCCAAGCGCCATTTATTAAAAACGGAGAAAGCAAGGGTTAATGTTAAGTGAATTCCATAGTTTAATGAAGATTAACATATCATTTAGTTTTAATGTGTATACTTTATTTTACTTGCTATATGCTTCCATTGAATTATAGTAATAACTTCATTTTAACCCTTGTTTTCTACGGTTTTAGTAAATGTGGTTGGCCCACCATGGTTCTGAACCATTCAATTGCAACCCTAATAGAAGATTAAAAAGTATGTCTGAGATTATTACAAACAAACAATGAGATGAATCGAGTATATTATAAAGCAGGAGTTGATTGACTGACAAATAAACATTCTCATGGGAGTAGACAAAAAAGTTATTTTTTTCTTCCACCTTGTCAATAATGTCAAAACAAGTGCTCATACAAATTTTGGCGACTCGAGCGCAATTACAAGGGCCACTCAGAAAGTAAGTTTGCCTGGAGCCGTTTACAGAAAGAAAACACAATATCACGGAAAGATTTATTGGAACACATATACAGCAATTATTGAGCTATTTTTTTTACATATTCCCCACCGGAACTGAGACTTTTGTCACACCGTGGGATCAACAGAGAGGTGCAGATGACTGTCACATACAGGTTCGGATCCCAAGCGGCGGACGTCTGCGAGGCAGAAATGCAAAAGTTAATCTCATGGTATGGCAAATGTCTCATTTCCGGTGGGGAGTACGTTGAAAAATAGCTCAACAATTGCTGTATCTGTTCTAATAAATCTTTCCATTAAAAATGTATTTTCTTTCTGTAGTTTATACAGCGTCGTTAAATAACAAAAAACAATTACTGATACAATCATGGCTTGAAACTTTCAAAATTCCTCTAGTAGTACTAATAAAGTCATTAATGTTTTGATAAACACGATAGTAATTACGGAAATTCAATAAGTAACAAATGAAGGAGCAAACTGTTTGCCCAACACAGTAATGCTTTGTTATACCTGAAGTATTGTAATATTTATAACGTTTCAAAGTCTGGAGTGACAGTTGAGTGGAGCAATATTACTTAAGGAGGCGAGTGGAAAAGAAGATGAATTGCACAAATCAAAGGGCGATTAAGATATGTAAAAAGAACAATGCTGATGTCAAGTGACCACTTGCTACAGCAGGTGATTTCAGGCAGTAGAAAACTCGTTCTGCGGCTTCAACTACCCGAATATAGAAAGAAGAGAAAGAGGCACCATGCTTACATCGAGACAAACTTAAAAGCACTTCCCCTGCTTATCAAGCAAGGGAAAACATATCAGAGTTACTTTAATTTGATCGAAATAAACAGCCTGACGTTCCTATATATCAGGCCTACGTATATCTGTGCCTCATCATGTGTAGTGATAAAATTATGAGGGCTTGTTGTTAGACACTGGAAAGGAGATTTGTAGGTTAAAAGTCTGTAGGAGACGATATATTTAAAAATACAAAACGAAATCTTCATAACAGCTTAATTTAACACAGCTTTATTTTTATTTTATTTCTTTTTAATTGGTTATTTAACGATTCTATATCAACTACTCGGTTATTTACTGTCGTTGAGATTGGTGATAGCAAGACGTTATTTGGCGAGATAAGGCCGAGGATTCGCCATAGATTACCTGACATTCGCCTTACGATTGGGGAAAACCTGAGATAAAACCCAACCACGTAATCAGCCCAAGCGGAGAGCTTTATTATTATTTAAATATTCCAAATTTTATAATTAAAGGTTGTTATAATATTTTTATACCTGTTTTAACTTTTATATTTAACTTGAGTTTAGAAACAGGAATATTTCACTTTGGAAAGAAGCACCATTATTGCTGTTTTTAACCCATTTATGCCCAAGTTAATTTTTTTTCGCAGTTTTGAGAAATACTTTAATATTGTAACCATAAGACTTAGTAACTAAAGAGAAAATTACTCAAAACAAATTTCACTTGGCCAGTTTGAAGAAAACCACCGCCCCAGAAATAGGGCAGTGGGCATGAATGGGATGGGTGTTTTGAATATTTTTTGTAACATAAATCCTATAGAGCTCTTTTTTATGTTTTATAGCACCTATATAAGAAAATTATAAACAATTCTACATTACAAACAAACATAGGCCTATTTGAGCCGTTCACTTGTTTCTTATTTTACACTTAGTTCAGATAATAGTCATAGTTTGCAGCTTAGGAATGGGCTTTTTTAAATCAATGGATGTAATGGTCTACATTACATTTCCTACACTTTCGGAAGGTATTCTTATGACACTCTGCACATTTTACTTGAGTTTCACTTCTTTCAATCACGTGATTATGACCATCGAGGCGGGCGTCATCAGGAACCCTTCGTTTTCTAGTGAGTGGTGAGCGACCAGGACGTAATCTATTTCTCGGGGTATTGAGTTAGATATGTTTGCACAATGCATGGCGTGAAGGACAAAAGATCCATACCATGCTCTTTACCCTTTGGTGTTAGACAATACAGTTGCCAAGCATTACCCATGGTGGCGTTGAAGTCCAAAGTAATGAGAGGCCAATACCATTTCTTGCTTCGAATATTCATTCTGTAAGATATATTTTGGTCCATCCTATCTATCCCGCCCATAAACAGACTATAGTTCACAATACAGGCAAGCTGTGGAATTTTGATCTTCTTCTTTTGGACTGTACTCCAACGTCTTGCTTCTCCCATGGGTTCTGTACCTGTGCTCATGAATCCAACGGTTGCGATACTATTATCGTAGTAACCCACCAGAGTGATTCCTGATATATCATCTGTCAGTTGGTCATGTGAACCGCGCGGAATTTTTTTCATGGCCTCTATAGTTTTCAGGAGAGCCTTTGCTGTCCGTTTTGCCCTTATAGTGTCAGTTGCATCATTACCATTCTCTTTCAGTTTTCTGAAAAGTGACATTGAAGTGAAGGAATTATCTATATATAAGTAAGATTTTTCTTCTGGAAATTCAGCAAGAAGATCCACCACTGGCAAGATAATTCTGGCAAGAGACCCACCCAGGAAGTATCTTGCCAGTAGAAGCCTCTTGGTACGATTCAGGTTGAATGATGTAATCAAGACGTGTACACAAGCGCCATGACTTGCAACCATATCTTATGGGTTTGCCTTGAATAGGCCTATGTTGTTTCGTGCTGTGACAAGGAAAATATGGTGTTATTACTTCATCGATGCTGAAATTGGTTTCTCCTGGAAAGAACTGGAACTAGTGCTCATTTAGAAGCGACCACAATGGTCTCACTTTAGCAAATTTGTCATTTTTGTCAATTTTCCCATTATCACATACATGAAAATAAGTTAAACTTATTCAAAACGGTTATCTCAGGAGGGTTAAATATATCAGCATCCAGGATGTTATTATCTTTCTTCACAATAGCAATAATTTCGACTCTGGAAGGAGACAAAACACTTATGTATACCAGAAGAAACCCCTACCCGACTGTGCCCAGTGCCCCACTTCTGGGGCGGTGTAATGTAACATGTAATAGAAATAAAACTGAAGTAGACTGAAATAATATGTATGTATGTATGTATTTATTTACACTACAAGTGGGCAAGCACCCGGTGGCAGTGGTATATACAATATTAACAATACACAATAAAATGATAAGCAAAAATAAAAATAAAATGATAAGCATGAAATGATGAATGCATATTCGACTTACATTATTTGGCAAGTGTTTACTATAAAATTTAATCACGTTATCAATAACTGTACCCAAGAAATTACTTACACATTTGTAGATGCCATCTTCTCACAAAACCTCCTTTTTTGTTTGTGCTCTGTCTAGAACTGAAGACCCAACTTGTTTAAACTGCACATTGTCGTTCTTCAGTAGTACCAACCTAACGTCTCGAAACAGTTACGACAAGAAAAAAAAGCCTTCGTGAACAGTGGGAGGCTAAAATATACAACGCCCCATAAATGGGCATAAATGGGTTAAGAATGGCAATAAAATATTGCTAGTAAATAGAGACCCATTTCTATTTAAAACACTTTCTAAAAAATTTAAAAAATATATCCATAAATATATTTAATTTTATGTTAAAAATAAAATAAATTCAGTCCAACATGGATTTACTAAAGTAAAATCTACCACTATTGTCCATACTTGTGGAGTAACGGTTAGCGCGTTTGGCCGCGAAACCAGGTGGCCCGGGTTCGATTCCCGGTAGGGGCAAGTTACCTGGTTGAGGTTTATTCCGGGGTTTTCCCTCAACTCAATATGAGCAAATGCTGGATAACTTTCGGTGCTGGACCCCAGGCTCATTTCATCGGCATTATCACCTTCATCTCATTCAGACGCTAAATAACCTAAGATGTTGATAAAGCGTCGTAAAATAACCTACTGAAATAAATCTACCACTATTAATTCAGTATTCTATCTTGATTTTGTTATGCCAGTAGCTGAAACTCAAGGCCAATCTGACTCAATACTCATAACAGAGTCAAAATAAATTGAGTCAGATTGACTTGACTTTCAAATACTGGCATAACAAAATCAAGATAGGATACTAAATTAGTAGTCGTAGATTTTCCTTCAGTAAATCCATGTTGGGCTGAATTTGTTTTATTTTTAACATAAAATGAAATTTGTTTATGGATAATTTTTTTTTTATTTTTTAGAAATTGTTTAAAATAGAAATGGGTCTATAATTACCAGCAACATTTTATTACCATTCTTAAAAACAGGAATAATGGTGCTTCTTTTCAAAGTGAAATATTTCTGTTTCTAAATTCAAGTTAAATATAAAAGTTAAAACAGGTATAAGAATAATAGAGCAAGCCTTAATTATAAAATTTGGAATACTGAAACAATAATAACAATAACAATAATAACAATAATAATAATAATAATAATAATAATAATAATAATAATAATAATAATAATAATAATAATAAAGCTTCCCGCTTGGGATGATTATCTGGTTGGGTTTTACACCAGGTTTTCCCCAATTGTACGGCGAATGTCACGTAATCTATGGCGAAATGAGTCCAGGGTCCAGCGCCGAAAGTTACCTTGCATTTGCTCTTAATGAGTGAGGGAAAATCTCGGAAAAAACTCAATCAGATAACTTATCCCAATCCCTTTCAGAAGACGATCTATTGGAAAATCCTTAAAAAATGGCGTGAAATCATAGAGACCGGAACGGATCACTAGGTCCAAAACTTGAACTGGTTTATCATTATCATCATCATCATTATAATAATTATTATCATAATTGTTGTTATTGTTACTATTATTAATATTAATACTACTACTCCAGGATTCCTTGTCCCACATTATCATTATCATTATTACTATTATTAATATTAATACACCAGGATTTCATGTCCATACTACTACTGCTGGTGCTGCTGCTGCTTTTGCTGTTGCTACTGCCACACTAGGATTCCGTGTCCCACGTTTAAAAGATAAGTGTGTTCCTGAATGATATGCTTAGATATAAAATTCAACGTTAATTATTCTTCTACTCTAGTATTCTGTTTCTCGGACTGATGTCTCTGCATACCTGTAAAACAGAAATTGTTCCCTATAAATGTATAGGGGCTCCGTCATGCTGGAAGAACATGCCAATTCTTGTAGTCAAGGAAACTACAAAGAACTGTTTTTCTACAGCCATTACAAACAGTGTTGCCCTCTGAAATTATCTCAGAAGAGCGGCACGTATTATTCTTTTGTACGTAGTCATTTTGTCGTTCTTTCGTACAGGTAAGGAATTAAAAAATGGGCAGAGTCTTGGTAGCAGATCTCCTCTATGTAGGCAACAAGCTTCGTAAGACTGTCCACAAGTAGTATACGTTTAGGCGCTCTTGTTTACTGCACGTGCGCAATGCGTTGTATCTGGAACTTAATAAAATTAGGTGGTCCAAATTTTATTTCTAGGTCTGTACCATATGTAAGACTTGTTATGTGTAACAATGAAACAGCTTTATATCTACACCCATTGAAAATTGTACTCATATTATTTATGTCAAATTTTTACTCAGAATAGTCCATGCTACCGACTCCTAAAATATATATTATTCCTCCTGAATCGTCTTGTATATGGTTAAAAATGCTATTTTATAGAGAGATATAGCAGAAAAAACGCAAATCAAAGAAGTGGCCCTGAACATGAATCAGTTGCTTTGTTTCATGTTTGCAGTCCCAAACTTTTGGAATCGGAACAGTAGGCTATAGAAACAAAATGACCAACTTCAAGTTTACATTTTCCAAATAAATTATTCACCGCCACCACCACCACCACCATCATCATCATCATCATCATCATCATCATCATCATCATCATCATCATCATCATCATCATCATCGCCGCCGCTGCCAGAATTGACGATTAATTGACATTACTTTGAAATTCATTTCAGTTCGTCAGCATGAGTTAAATTATTTTCTTTTCATTTCATTAAGCATCCGGTTTTTATTTAACCACTCATTAATGCCTACATTTTGAACAAAGCTGTCCAACAGAATGTCCCCCAAACGTATAGGCCTATTGCCCGCAGCACCAGGAATGTGTACAAAGCCAATCAAAGAGCCTCATCCGTAGCATATGCATGTGTCAACAGACTTCGGGGGAATTTAAAGCCGCAACACCATGCACAGCAAAATGAAAAAGTGCTCATCATTCTCTACATTTGTGTTGCTCCTACGTGCGGTAGCGAATAAATTTACTCCTTTACTCCAACCCTTTTGAAGTTGTAGCAAATCAGTTTCTGTCAGAGGGCTGCTGAATTGCCGCAATCCAATATTCCGCAATATACATTCTTCTTTCCTTGCAAAGTTCATTTTAATAATCCACATAATTATTTAATTTAGTTTGTCTTATTTATTATTTTATATTTTTTAGCTTCCGCGATAATATGAAATAATTATTATGTTGGTAATATTAACCCTCGAGGCCACCGGTGTAGCTCAGTCGGTTAAGGCACTTGCCTACCGATACGGAGTTACGCTCGGGCGCGGGTTCGATTCCCGCTTGGGCTGATTACCTAGTTGGGTTTTTTTCCGAGGTTTTCCCCAACCGTAAGGCAAATGTCAGGTAATTATGGCGAATCCTCGGCCTCATCTTGGCAAATATCATCTCGTTGTCACCAATTCCATCGACGCTAAATAACTTCGTAGTTAATACAGCGTCGTTAAATAACCCAGTAAAAAATTAACCCTCGACACTTACTTAGGGTCTTTTCCGACCCCTACATCTTTTATCGTTAATGTCTATATTAATATACTCCGAAACGTTTCAGTAACCTAGATATGTTGTCCTTGGTTATTTTTGTTTTCTTTGCAATTAAAATTATTATTTCATAATTGTATACTGATTTTTTTTTCGTGTTTACTCCTTGGATTCGTAGATGGCTCCAACCGTAGAACACGACTTTATTTTCTAGTTAGAATTATTTTGCAGTGATAGTGTTTTGTTATAAGCAAAGTGAACATGTACTTTGAAAAGTGAACAAATGAAACAACTACAGCATAAACTTACATATAGGCTACCGGTAAAATGTTGTAGGTTCAAGAGTAATGATTTGTATTTGTAAATTAGCTTTATGTTTTTTAAACTGCGTGATGAGAATTAATTAATTAATTGTCTAAATATAATAAGTACCATTTTATGCAATAACAATTTCTTTTTAGTGCTTTATTTCAATGAAAGTGAATTTGTTTTCTGATAATTGAAAAAATAACAACACAGATACAGAATAGTCTGTCATTAAAGTAATTTAATTAATTCATTCATTGTTTAAACGAAGTGAGTAAATCTAGGTGCAATAAAAACTTCAATCTGCTTGCACTGTATATAAAAATGCAGTAAGCTATAAAATATCCTAATTATTAACAACAAATATTATTGGAGTCAAAGAAGGCCCCGGATAAGTAGCATGAAATTATAGAACATCTAAGTTGCGAGGATTAATAAGTGGAAAGACTAGTTTTAGATACTCAAAAGCAACCATTTCTTATATGTAATATAAACTGAAGTATTCGGTGAACAGACTGCATAGGAACCGCAACGCGACGATCCGGCTCTGTACAAAGTCACTCGCAGACTCCTCTTACGTTATAGGTTTTTTTTTTTTTTTGCTCTTGTGTGTTAATTTATTGGTTTGAATTAAGTTACTTACTGTATTTAGTAAACTGTCCTTGTAAATTTTATGTTATACTATTGACTAAGACCACACCGTACACAAGCCTGGCTCTTACGGTAGAGGCTAGAAACATTTTTGTTTTATAATTTTAATATGTACTCACTAGCTAGCTAGTTCAATAAATATGATCGATTTTTTAAAATAAAATATAGGCTGCGCAGTATCAGTAATTCAACACCACAAATTATTAATGTAAAATATTAGTAAATACACGCAGTTAAATTACAATTCACTCAATCACATCAATAGAGGAGATGCTGAAACTGCCTCCCTTCTTGTTTCCAAGATTTTCGCACGTGTTTCAAGTGACGCAAAACTAGTTGTAATTTCTGTTGAGAAAATAAGGCGATGCTTTTCGGGATGTTATTTTTAGCCCTTCCAAGGTGGTTACAGTAGGTTAAATCAACAATAACTAATCTGTGTGCAATGGTAGGGCGCTTAACTTACTCGTTATTCTTTCCGATTCTATGAGAGCGACTCATAGATGTCTCTGGTGCCGAGAAGCAGAATGTCAGAGACTATCCAGAGTGCACCACAGGTGGCATGTTAATACTACACACTTCATGAACGATTATGATGGAGAACTGTTGGGGCATCACAGGGAAACCGGAGTATCCAGAGAAAAACTATGTTACCTGGACAACGGACTTGTTTAGCATAAATTAAAAATTTCTGGTGGATCAACCGGGATCTGAATCCGAGCTCTCTGACTGGTAACCTCAGCGTGGTATAATTGAGCCAAGTAATGTAGCGTACAATATAAAAGAAGAGAATATTAATATACAAATATTAAAAATAAAATAGCGTGATATTGCACTCAGCAAAGATTCTCCTGCGAATACTGAATCGACGTTTATATTTTAAGATGGAAGAAGAGTAGTTTGGCTTTAGGAATGGAAAAGGTAAGAAAGATTCAATTGGACTGCAGTAAACAACCAGCAAAAGATACATATAGAATAATAAAGTATACATATATATATATATATATATATATATATATATATATTATTATTAGTGGAGCTGTGAAAGGCTTTGGACAGAGTGGATTGCATTAAATTTACGGCGATCCTGAATTGGTGTGAAGTGGATTTTTTTTTACTTAATTAACGACGCTGTATCAAATACGAGGTTATTTAACGTTGATGAAATTGGTCATAGTGAGATGATATTTGGCGAGATGAGGGCGAGGATTCGCCATAGATTACCTGACATTTGCCTTACGGTCAGGGAAAACCTCGGAAAAAACCACCCCAGGTAATCAGCCCAAGCGGATTGGTAGGCAAGCGCCTTAGCCGATAAAGCTACGCCGGTGGCCTGAATTGGAAATACAGGAGGCTGTTAAGTTACCTCTACATGTAAAAACGAGTCAAAGGGAGACAGGAGAAGAAATGTCAGAGGCAAGGGGGATAGGTAGAGGAGTAAGACGAGGATACCCTTTATCACCTACCCTGTTCAATATCTACTTGGGGGATTTAGTGAAGAACATTTTCCAGAACATGGAAGGGGTGACAGCAGGAGGAAGAAGAAAAAGTGCATAAGATTTCCTGATGATATGAGGTTGTCAGCAGAAGAGGAGATGACATTGAAGAATATGCTACTAGAGGTAAATGACAACTGTGAGCAGTACAGCATGAAGATAAATAAAAACAAGACGAAGACTATGATTATCGAAAAGAAATTAAAGAAGATAAACGTGCGAATTCTAAATGAGGCAGTAGAGCAAGTGGACAGCTTCAAATACTTGAGGTGTACTATAAGCAGTAACATGAGCTACTGTCAGGGAGCCAAAAAGAGGCACACCAATGGTAAAGGAAGCTTTTAATAAAAAAAAAGAAGCATCTTCTGCGAATCTCTGGAAAAAGAACTAAGGAAGAGACTAGTGAAATACTATGTGTGGAGTGTGGCACTGTATGGGGCAGAAATATGGACATTACGACGATGGTCAGAAGCTTTTGAAATGTTGATATGGAAAAGAATGGAGCATACGAAATGGACAGACAAATAAGAAACGAAATTCTGCTAGAAAAAGTGGGCGAAGGAAGAATAATACTGAAACTGATAAGGAAGAGAAAAAGAATTTGGCTGGATAACTGACTGAGAAGAATGTGACTACTGAAGGATGTACTGAAAAAAATGGTGAATGGGAAAATTTCATGACAAGAAAATATCAGGTGATAGACAACATTAAGATACATTTATCGTATGCCGAGACTAAGAGGAAGGCATAAAATAGGAAACATTGGAGAATGTTGGGTTTGCAGTGAAAGACCTGCCCTTGGGCAGTAAACTATGAATTAATTAATAAATAAAAGTCTGATGTTTCCTGAAGTAACTTTTCTCTTATGTTACATGTATGCGAATTTCTGTGTATCCTTTGAATGTTCGAGGCTATCTGAACCGATGTCAGGGATGTGTAGTGGAAATTGTGTAATCCTATGAATTTATTTGTAACTTTCGAAAGGGGATACAACGCGAACTCAATACACCGTTCTCTTTATTGCATTTTCCCCTGCGTGGGTGTAATCAAAGCATAGAGGTGACCCAACCCACCTAACTTAGTTTCCCTCCGCATAAACATTTTAAAGTTAAATTGCTCAGGAAACGAAGTTTGTACGGCTACACATGTATTTGTATACGTAACACACAGACACACACACACACACACACACGTGCAGGGAACAAATTCTCAAACTGGCAGCCACATGCAAGTTTGTTTAAATATCACTTTATACACTCTACCATGGAAGTCAGTTGTCTGCAGTACTTTAGACTTCCCGAAGTAAAACTCACACACATTTGGAATAGATCCAGAATGGTCAGGAGTTAGAAGGAGACACGTATTTCGCAGTTTGTAAAAGTTTTAAAGATGAGGTACCATTTCGCTGCTTTTTACTATCATTGTTGCCTTCCGTCTTTGTCAACATCACTATTCATCTTCTCTCTTGCTTAAAAAAGTCCCTTGTGCAGACCCTTGTATTTCCCTATTTTGACTATGCTGACATTTTACTGACTGACCTTTCCAGCGATAACAAAATGAAACTTCAACGTGCTCATAATTTGTGTGTACGTTTTGTAAGCAATGTTCGTAAATATGATCATATTACCCCATCCCTGGAAGCAATAGGTTGGCTTAAACTAGATAAGAAAAGAAATTTACATTCACTTCTCTTTCTCTTCGAAATCTTGAACTCTTCTATTCCTTCGTACCTGTCGTCTCGCTTCACTTACCTTTCTTCCCACCACAATCTGAACACACGCTCTCGCCATGAAACAATACTAACAATACCATCCCATCGCACCTCTTCATACTCATCCTCTTTCACAATAGCCCTGCCAAGACTCTGGAACTCGCTACCTGCTAGCATCAGGGACTGTCGAAATAAAATTCAATTCAAACGCAAACTTACTAGGCACTTGGTCAGTAATTGAGACTCGTTCAGACATGGTTTCTTGTAAATAGTTCTTTTAATCTACCACAAAATATCTCAATATCCGGTAATTTCATCACTATAGAATTTTGTTATTGTAGGTTTAATTTGTAATTTAGTATATACAAAAATATTCTTTGTTCTTAACTTCTATGATAAAATGTCTAGCTTTCATTAATCAGGTATTCTTGTCGTACTTTAATTTTTATTGTAATTGTAATTGTAAATTTAATATTAATTGTAATCTTATTGTTCATGTTATAGTTGTAATCCCCTGGTAGAGGGGCAGAGAAGGCCTGACGGCCTTATCTCTACCAGGTTAAATAAATAAATCTAATCTAATCTAATCTAATCTATTCCTTAAGTGTTATTACTAGACAGAGGATGCGGGATGACTTATCGTTGAATGTAGGTGCACATTTACTATATGTTACATTTTTTTTTTTCATTCAGACCATTGGCTCAACAGGTTTTAAACGTAAACAGACGACGTCAACATGCTACTGTATCTCCGTACAGTCAGAAGGAAAAGAAAAATAACGTACTGTAGTAGTGTAGCACATACCTTGCAAGTCCAGTCCTCGTCTTCATTGATGCAATTACCAGCGTTGCTGTAAACGACGATATATTCTCGTAAGTTGTCGAAGCTGAATCGTCTTCGCCTATCGCTTAAACAGTTTTTGTATCGAGAGAATTTCTGAAGAAAAACTCTAAAATGGGGATCACTCAATTTTTTTAGAGGAATATTTGCTCTGAGCATCATGTTGCACGTGTCGTTTAGACCCGCACAACTAAATGATGATGATGATGATGATGATGATGATGGTGGTGGTGGTGGTGGTTCCTCAGATACCATTTCAACGCATTTCCTGTTCGATGTACTGTTGCAATGTTTCTATATAGCCTGAGTTGTTCTGGTTTTTATTTTAATTTTACATACATTACACACGATATTGTCTTCGTTAATACATAAAATGTCACTCTCATACTTCTTCATTGCATTTCGTATCTCTAAGGGAATTTAACGTTTTGACTTCGACATTATGAATGGATCAGCACTACACTATTCAACTCGTACTAAATACTTGAGCAGGATAACACAACTGCACACATTGCGTTGCAATGTGGACCGGGGTTCCTTCGTTATGTACGCTGCTGTACTCGCCAGGTACACAAAAGACGGACGGCGCGGCACGTGCCATATACTCCGATAAGAAACAACTTCACTTTTCCTTAAGTCATCCCGCATCCACTGTAGTTATTACAAACTTTTTCATCATTATTATCCTCTTCACCGCTATCGTATGGTATGGTATGTTATGTTATTTACGGGGGAGTGGAGAGTTTAATAAACTATTCGAGCAATTTAATCTTTCGGGATCGGTTGCGTTGCCCCTTGCATTAATCTCCCAACAATCCTGACCCCTTCAAGAAGAACATAATGTCCCTAAGGGGCACTTGTGAAAGATAATTTGATTTTGGAAGTGATTTCCAAAAAGCGACCTCTCAGGTTTGCTAAACCTTCGCATTCACAGAGAATGTGGTAGGCTTTTCCATCAGTCTTATGACTAGGGCCTTACTTCTTCCCAGGAGGCTACAAGATTAAGTATTACTGCAGCGGACGAAGAGAGTACATCTAACAAGCGAAGTTCTTCTGTCTGCTCACGCGAATCTTGTTGCTAAATTACGCGGAACAAAACAAAGGCCACTTTAACAATTACATTAATATTTACAATTTACAACTGATAATCAATAAACTAATAATAACAATCCAGGTTGCCAGGCGACGATAGAATGCGAAAACAAATGAATGAGGTTTATAAAGAATTGAATGCTCTTTCATATTTAAATATAAAAATACCTTAATTAGTCCTGGTTCTCTGTAATTTCATTTTAACTGAAATATTCTTAAATTATTTGATATTTCTTTACTTGGGATTTTATTAATTTTTCTATAATCTTTGAAATTTCCTAAGAATCTCATATCGTGTTGATTACATTAATTATTAATATTCTTTACTTTATAGAGTTTGTGATTCAACGTCACAAGACAGGGTGAATATGAATATATTTAACTTTTTCCGCGCTTCAGTACTTAAGTTTTTTTTTTTTTGAAGGCATATCTTCTATCTCAAATGTTTTCACATTTCTGTAACATTTATATACGTGACTGACATAGTTATGTGTTATGTATAACGTCGCAAGCTAAATATTTAATGTGTATACATCCTTTTTAAAACTGGAGAAGTATACAAACAGATGGTTCACTTCTAGTAACACAAAAAGGAATTAAAAACTATGAATCAAGATGCTGAAATTCCAGCAGTTTCAGAGATTCATAACCTTGCCCATCTATATGTCACTTCACGGGAATGCTACAGCTGCAAAAGAGGAGCAATTTTGAAAATGACATTCCTCTATGTTTTAAACATTCATTTAGAAGATACATTATTTGTTTAAGTCAACCTTGCAACATTATTTTAGAAGTTAAATTCTTATAAATTCCTCGAATTAAACATGTCAAGTTATTTCAGTCCCAACTTTTTGTGTTGCTTATTTATTCAAAAGCGGTGTTGCAATGCGACGAATTATATATATAAATCTGGAGTCCAACAGAAATTTGTCCTCATGCCATTGCTTTTAACTACCTCCGTCACTATGATTGTTGAAAAACTGGTAACACCAGAACTGGTGTGTGAAATCAGTTCGTTACAAGATCTGTCTCTTATTAAGAGTATTTCCCGGTGGCGTGATAATCATTTACTAATGACAATACCAGTTTACGCAGGATATAATTGGAAAATCAATTGTTTTGAATCAACTGACCTATGTAATCCTGTTTAATTTTGATGAATATTTAAGTAATTAGTAAGTACGTAATTTTGCACAGTAAATAAACCGAATGTACTAATAACAAATAAGGTTAGAAATGGAAAATTGAAAATATTGCTGAAGGAATGAAGTGAAAGAGATATATAAAATCTCTTGGATTGAATGAAATGTCTTTATTTTCGGTAGGTATATCATTTTTAGGTTAAGTAAGAATGGAAGTAAAGATTAAATAAATAGGCCTACTATCACAAGCAGGATAAGTACACATTATCCAATTATTGTTAACGTAGCGAGAAGCAGTGTGGAATTACGTAAAGGCGCGATGAAAGAAAGGGAAATGGAATGAGAAATAACCCGAAGGTACTCGATCGCGCTCTATGCAAGAGAATTTTAAGGCTGCGAGAAAGAACTTACGTTAGCTCCAAGCCTGTTGGTCACTTCTCTCACTCTGTTTTCACCTTTCCATTGAAGGAACATCATCATCATCTTCACTTCATGGTTTAGGCTTAGTGCCTGTTCCGTCTTCACATTTTATTCAGTTCCACCTCTTTCTAGGACGTCCGACATCTCTTTTGCCTTTAGGTTGGTATTGTTGTATCAGTGCTGGAATTCTTTCATTATCCATTCGACACAGGTGTTCTTTCCACTTTCCTTTATAATCTTCAGCTTTATCGTTTATGTTGTATATATTTAATTCTTTACGGATATCCTCATTTCTTATCAGATCCCTTCTTGTACATCCCTTTACTCTGCGAAGAAACCTCATCTCTGCAGCCTGTAATTTACTTTTATCTCGTTCTTTAATTATCCATGATTCGCTTCCATATGTCAACACAGGTACTGCCATAGTTTTATAGAACTTTAGTTTTGTTTCTTTTCCATTGAAGGAACATAACATAATTTTGAAGAGAAAAAGTCTAAAATGAATATAACATAGGCCTGGGAATTAATACCTCAATCGAGTCACTACCCCTTAACTCCCCACTCCACCTTTCCCGCCTGAGACAGTACATTTTTGGCCCTATACGAATACACAGGAAAATAAGCATTGCTCAGTGACGGATTATATAAGGTAGACATTACAGCTTTTACGAACTTTCGGCTCCCGTTAGTCGCCTGAAATCCACCACTGATGCGCACTGCCTTACTGTGCATTTGTTTACAAGACGGTGTAAACGAAAAGGACAAGAACGGGGGTTTCTGAGTTCCCTTTCATTTCTCCGTTGTGTCCAGGGCTAACGTAAAGTAATGACTACCACATGAGGAAAAGAAGAGAGCGGAAAACTCGAATATTTTCTGGTGTAAAGTTGAAACTGAGTAATTTAAGTGAGATAGAGAAATATTGTCTTAATTTCAGATTAAATGTCATTTTTTACTTCATATTGAATAATGAAATAGTAGGATTAGGTAATACAGGTACTTTACAATGAAATGTGTACCAAATCTATGTTTGGCATGAACTGGTAGGTCTACAATGTAGATTCTACATATTTGTAGTTGCTTCATAAATGAATGGGAACTTTAAAAATGAAACAAAAGGCATTTCCCGTTTAAGTATGGTATTCCTTGCATAACGTATATAATATGTAAATATAATTAGTATCGTTATTACGCTATTATTATTACTACTACTACTGACACTACTACGGTATTTTTCTATTGTGTATAAGTCTAATTCTGTACCTAATATTTTTCATTTTTGTATTTCTTTGTATGTATACCAGGCCTGGTTTCAACACGGTTGCCAGCTCGGCTTTATAATAATCGAAGGAACCGGTATCTACTTTATTTTCTGTATATTACTTATTCTCCACATTAAACTATTAGACCTATACATTCAACCAGAGCTAGTATCTCTGACAATCCACGATCCGCCACACCTCCGAGCTCGGCTCTGACTATTTCCACAGTTTAGTATATACAGTTGCGAAACTCATGCAAGCATAGATAGCTGCTGACCACCAGGATCGCTACTAACGCCTCAGCACAGACCATTTCCCGAGCAGACGATAATGTATGTTCAGGTTTTCTATTTCAGTGTATGGAGCTCAGTGAAATATTATATTATAACTTTATTGCGTATCATTACTAAGCTTTATTTAGTGTAATGTGTCCATAAGTTCCGTTTACTTCTTATTGCATAATTTTTTGCAGAAATAATTACAAAACTGTGTTATTTTATTGTGAAGACAATTTTACATGTTAACATAATCTATTCGCATCAACATTTTAGGTTTAGAATGGAAGCTATTTTGAGGTTTAATAAAAAAGAATTTATGTTGTGATTTTAATTTAGCACATCTACCTTCCTTAATTGTAGAACATTTACCATACCACTCCTATGAAATTAGTGTACGTACGATTGTGTTACTTCGTCTCTTAGCAAGTAGATAAATACAATAATTCAGTACGTACTCAATTGTAGTATTAAAATACAGACAAATGGAATGTGCGGCGTATCATACATGACATTATGCTTAATTATAATGTATAAATGCGAATATTGAAGTAATGGTACAGTAAACATAACTTATATTTTCAACATATCCAAATATCCGTGCGGTGCAACTGAAAACTATTTAATCGTGCATAAATGAATGTACAAGAATTTCGCAATATTTAATTCAAATAAATGGAGATATTATACATACGAACAACGTAATTTTCATACCAAAAATAATATTTCACCTTAACTCGCAAGTGAATTATGTCGGAAGTGTCTCATAATCATTGTTTTAAATTTTATTATTGCAATTACACTACATTTTAGAGAAATATGTTATTCTTTATGCATTCCAAATAATTTATATGATTTAAAAGCCACCCTTCATGATCGGGTTAAGAGAGTCACATGGTTTGCCTTACGGCCTGTATTACATCACGATGGCAGTGACACAGTCTATTGTTCCTAGTACTCAGAGCGCACCGAGTGGCTAGCAACTATCGCGAGAAATGCAAAAAATAATTCCAAGCTTCGCAACTGTATATACTAAACTGTGCTCTTCCTCCGGGCCTCTTCTCCGAGAGGAAAAGCGTGCTCCGACGTCACAACTCGGCCAGTTGGTACTGACTGACGTAGAGGGTCGAACCAAAGTTCTCAGAATGATAAGCTTGCACATTAACACTGAGCTAGCGCGGAGGCTATCCAGCAGGTTACAGAGCAACTTAGCGAGTTCATTGCATAAAAATTGTTTGTCAGTTTTTTGCGATGTGGAAACAAGCCTAAATTACACTGGGGTAGGCGAACCTAAATTGAAGAAACAGGTTCGAAGAAAAACCACTGCATAAGTCATACATAACATGATTGTAATTGAACGAGATTGTGCGTGTGCTATATAGTATGATCTGATTACTAGTGACTGACTTTGAAAGCATCGGTAATAAATATCGTACCTGACAATAATTTTACAGTGCTAAATGAGGCTCGTGCTAACCTGCAGTACAGTCACGCTACTAAAGAAAACATGGCAGACTAGTTTGTGGTTTGGTGGCATACGAGTTTTAACGCGAATAAATCCTGAGGGAAAACCACAGTGGATTGAAATAAGTGATAATAAATATCACGAACAAAAACTCAGATTTTAGAAAATAGTAGTTATAATTTGTCATTTTCTTTAGTCTGTGAAAATATGACGATTCTGACGATGTGGCAGCAAACTTCTAAATTCAATTATCATTTCCCGTTCCATATATCTTGGGTGAGGAATATAGCCTAAAGCCACAGACATATATTTTTTTTACTGGTTTAATAAAACTGTCCGGGGAAAAATGATGAGGCGTTAGTCACATTAATTCTGCTGTTATTGATTTGAACCAAAGCTATTCAAACAACGACCCAAGGCTACTTTATTTGGGTCAACGTTATTTTTTTTCCTCAGAGAGAATTACATTGCCAAGTTCTCAATACTAGAAATGTGATATTCTAACACAAGATGTTTCTGTCAATATATGAGCAAGCACTGTATTTTATTCTTGCTCTTTCTTGTGCTTCATATAACGACAGTTTTATCTGTTGAGGTTATTAAAGGACGATGGTATGATATACGAGCAATAGCGCTCCGCTAGTAAAACGGAGCTTTCTTCGCTTATATGAAACCACTACTCGGTTATTTTCTGAAGACGACAGACAATAATCACAAAAGGACTGCAAGTTTCGAATCTGAGACCTGCAAACTAAGCCCTGATCCACGTTTCGTCTCAGGAAGTTCACGCCACTAAAGATTCGAGTATTTTGATGTGTAACGTCTCTGTTTGAGGAAGAGGGGAAGACTGTATCGTAAGAGCAGTGTTACCAATTTAGTGAGTGACTTTGCTGACTTCAAAATACGTTTCGGCGATAATTTCTTTTAAATTTTCTATTGCTTAAATAGGAATCGGGCGAGTATTTCAGCATTTTAGAGACAAAAATAAATAATTTATTGGCAATTTTACTCCGATAAATTAACAAAATATTCAAGAATTTATTTTAAATGTTCAGTCTATACAACTTACTTACTTAAAAATAGCTTTTAAACAACTCGCAGGTTCATTGCCGCCCTCACATAAGCCCGCCATTGGTCCCTATCCTGTGCAAGATTAATCCAGTCTCTATCATCATATCCCAACTCTCTCAAATCCATTTTAATATTATCTTCCCATCTACGTCTCGGCCTCCCAAAAGGTCATTTTTCCCTCCGGCCTCCCAACTAACACTCTATATGCATTTCTGGATTCGCCCATACGTGTTACATGCCCTGCCCATCTCAAACGTCTGGATTTAATGTTCCTAATTAGAATGTCAAGTGAAGCATACAATGCGTGCAGTTCTGCGTTGTGTAACTTTCTCCATTCTATTATTGTAAGTTTCGTAACAAGATGTTTTTTACGGTGATGGGTTGTTAGCCCTTGGCCCAACCCTCAGGCTGGAGGACCATCCCTTATCGGCTGTCCACGACTGCTTATTGAATATATTCGCAGCTACCCTCCATATCTGGAGGCCGTCTCCTCTATCTTAATTTGAAAATTGGCTTTGTGACTAGACAAACGTTTTAAAATATAAGTTTTTTGTGGGTAGACGAACACTTTCGCCATTACAGCATCTTCAGGTCCTAAGTCACGTGTCATTTTTTGAACTAATGAACACTGTTTTCATAATAATGCTAACAATACGCAATGTTAATTACAATAGAATATTTTACCACCTACGTAATTATACCTTATTCTCTTATTAGTCTCGTTAAAAATATATATTATCATAACTACAGATAGATATTTATTTGTCATCAACATTTATATTAGTTATGGTGTACTACAACTTATGCATACGGGTTTCACCATAACTTTCTATTACATATACCTACAATTAGCATACAATCCCGACAGCCTGTTAAACTAGTAACTCTTCTACTCCCGCTATTAACTCCAAACAGTCAAATTTCTTGTTATTGATCTTAAATGTCCACCATCTGTTCGTTTCACACTTACGTTCCTTTCAGCATTCTAATCTTGCTAACTAAATTTATATATAATTCTGTCTTTGTATATTACAACTCGTAACACTTCATACAGTTGTATTCATTGGGATCTTTTTTCTACCTAATACACGTCATTATAATAATCTTATTAAATCTTGACATGAGTATCTAGTTCACTTTAGTGTGACCATTCATTTCTTAACCACAATCAACACTCAGAAGAAACTATAGAAAATTGGAAATACTGTCTCTAAGCTCCTCTTTCATTAACTTCACTACATCATTTTCTAAGATTGACTTCTTTACAATAAACTTCAATCGGTAATTATACTTATTAACTAGCCACTTTCTAATTTCCCAACATCTTTTATTAATTGTACAACTTCCTAACAGATCTCTATATCTATGATCCCCTAAACACACTTTCATAACACAAAACACGATTTACGACATTAAATCACCAAGCTTCCTGTTGTAATTCCATTCAGACCTTTTATTTATTTCTTTCCGCTCATGCACCAACTTCTAAGATTGTAACTTTTTTGGCCCTTAAATGTACCCGTCAACGATAAAATACTGCCTTGTGGTGACGAAATCACTATCTTTTCACCCATCACACTTTTCGCATCCTGACGTCTTATCTGAATGCTAACCGCACCTTCTCTTGATTATCATAACTATAATGTAATATCTTAAGTTAAAAAGTACAACTGCAATAATTATAAAGAATATACAGGGCGTATCAAACCTTAAGGAACAAAATTCTACAAATGGTAGAGGACTGTAAACTAAGTAAGGTGGGTGCTCCTGTTAAGGCCATGTTCCTGATATGGCCACCCCCCTATTATAAGTTAGTTAACCAAAAAATCCGTTAAATTGCAGCAGCATCCAGTGAAAGAACATCCTGTTATGTCACTTGATCGTTTTCCATCCAGTCAGGTTGAGCAATATGGCGTCAGTTGCCTGTTTTGCGGTTTTCATGTGACCTCTTCTTATTTTTCTCTGGTAAGTCTCCTTTGTTTTATGCATGTTTTTCAAATACTTGTTTCATGAAAACCATCGTACTCCATTCAGTTTTTAATGTTCTATTGATTGGTGGTGTCGTTGATGGCGTATCTTTTACGAGTTGTTCATAATCAAACGATTTTCGTGAAAGCTTACCTGCTCCTGATTTAGCCATATCAAATGCACCATGGCCATATCAAGTTCATTTCACTTTTATTTTTTCACCTGACAAATTTACATGCCTTATAGCTGGGATTACGCAAAAGTTTAGTATTTTAAGAAAAACAACTTTAATTTTTGATGGAAAAACCTGTTTTGACTACACTTTTGAATTATAAAAAAGATTATTAAGTGTCATATTTATTCATTTTAGACCAAACTTATTTAATTTTAGCACAACTGCGCTATCAAACTGAAAACAATCACGATTTGTAGAACATGAAACAAGGGTGGCCATATCATGTGCACATGTTCCTGATATGGCCACTAGGTAGACTTTTGGAATTTGGGACTTTTTGGACAATTAAAGTTATTTTTATGGGGAAAGGAAATTGTTTTAAGAAAGTCCATTAGACTGAGAACGAGTAAGAAAAAGTGGTTTACATTTTTTTTTCAAAATGGCGGCTAGAAAAATTCTCAAACCTTAGCATGGCCATATCAGGGACACCTACCTTATTTTGAGATAAGGAATCAATGGTCGGAAATGCATGCTTCAGGCGCCACGAGATCTTTAATACGTGTGAGGAACATTTTTGTAAGCTGTTTCTATAGCAAAGAGCTGCTTGCTGCATTGACGTTGTTTAGTGGAGCTAGCTTGGATAACAATAGCACTGTACACAATCGCCTCTGTTTCCATAATGACATTTGTTTTGTGTTTACAGTTTATCCGTTGTCGAAATTTCAGCATTACTCGTCAAAGAAATTTGCAGACATGCATTTAATGTATTGTGCAGCGCGGTATAGTGTCCAGAAAGCCAAAAGGTTGTACAGAGAAAAGTTTCCCTATAAGCGTCATATGAATTGAAAGACATTTTTCGCTGTGGATATCATTACATCTGACAGCTGCACTCGTAATATTACGACTCGCACGAATGTAAAGGCCACAAACTAATCTTCACCAAAAACACGTAGGCCTATAGGGGAGAATTGGGTACAGTAAGACAGGGAGAACAGTGAGACATTTTTCATTAGATAGTAAATTTTGATGTTGAGATGTTGGTAACAGTGGATTTGCATGTTGCACGAGTAAAGTAACAGTATTTTCATACTCGATTTGATTCTAGTTATAAAGGTGAGTGATGAAAAAATAATTCGTAATTTTGCACTCTAGAAGTAAAATTTTGGCTTGTGTTTAATGAAGGTTATATTAGATATACAAATGAGATATAAATATTAATGTTTTGTTACCTAATACTATGGTATTTGAAATTGTGTTTGGCAAAGTTTCGTCTTTCTTGTTTTAATTTTGAAGTGATGGCGTCATTTTTAAATGAACTATGCGTAAAGGGAACAGTGAGACATATCATTGAAGGGTAAACTGAGACGTCTCACTGTTCCCATGTACCAGTAATTTTCAAAAACAAAATGTAGTTATATTACATTTACCGGTAACTAACAATAAAAATTAACATACTAGTAACCAATTTAGGAACAGTAGCTTAAAATAATAATGGATACATTACATTATAATGGTTTCATAAATAAAAAATTATTCACAAAATATAAGAAAATGTTAAAAAATAATAAAGAATTACATTAAATTCTTATAATTATAAGCTTTTTTGTCACCAAAAATTCATTTCATTTTTTCGCAAAAGTTTGAAATGTGATGAAAAATGCACTTTTCCAAATGTTCCAGATGTTTCACTGGTTTCGAAGTCAGGCATCAGGATGATTCTAAAGAAGCCTACAGAACATGTCAAGATAAAGAGACAGTAAGTTTTTGTTTTCTTTTGAAATAAATGTAAACCATTTCAATGTCCGTTAATAGACACTGTGGTGTCTCACTATACCCTCCTGAATGGGAACAGTGAGACATTTGCATTTTTTTTACAAACACGTATTGTATATTATGTCCTTTATCTGTTAACATTTTTGCTTGTGTATTATTGTACTGCATGTTTTAATGTCTATTTCTATTGCACTTAATTTAAAAAATACTTGAATTATCACTTGCATACATATGTCTTAATATTTTTTATGCTCTACCATGCCGAAATGTAGTAATTATACACCTGGTAGCAGTCCTTTAATGTATGTCATTAAAGTACACCTATTCATTAAAGTTCAGGTTTTCGATTATTCTCGGATATGCAATCGAAAAACAACTAGCAAAACGTCACGCAGGCTGGAAATCCAATACTGTCGCAGAAGGTTATGTTCTTTTACTATAATAATTAGCGTTAATTGTAAATAATATTCAAATAAATTCAATTTGTCATCTCGTTTTTCAATGTCGAATTCAATTTCAAGGTTATATCAAGTTTACTCTCTAGGTTAGCTATATCAAGATCGTCGACATTCGTTGCCCGGAAAAAATCAATACTTTCGCGTCTGCGCACATCTCACAATTTACGAGATTGCACAAGGTCAGTTCGCTCTCCAGTCACATAAGAATAAAATTAATACTTATCTATAATTTCAAGTTAGAAATATGGTCGAGCATAAAAAGTCGTATGAAACTTGCCTATAATGGTAATTAAGACGGTCGTATGAAAATTATGAAACTCGCATCTTAATTACTATCATTATACGCTCGTTGCATAATGTACTAGTGTCTCACTGTACCCACTACTCCCCTACTACAAAAATTGAAAAACTCACACACACATAGACACACACACACACACACACACACACACGTGTTCTGCCCATGCTCCAATTTTTTGAACTGATTTTATGAAGTAGAGAAAAAAATTTATTACAGAACGATTATAAATCTTCAAATTACTAACTTACATCCGTAACATTGCAAATTTCTGTCAGAGAACGCTTTCACTTTCTTCCCAGTTTGAAGCCTGTGTTGCTATCTTCTGCAGTCCAAACAACACCTGTGAAGTGCGCTGTTAATGTCGGACGTATCAATTAGATAGGTTCACTTCCGCAGGGCTTTGATACGCTCGTCTGAGCGTTTCTTGAGAACATCAGTTCACTTTCAGGTAAGTTGTATACAAGTTTGAGACTGTTAGCGTTTATCTAGTCAAGATAAAACGTTATTCAGTAGAAAACAGTCTTAAGTTGGTAATTAACTCTATAAGCAGAAGAACAAGGAGAAATATAGAGGAAAGTGGGAAGTTTGTGTTTATTCTGGGATACTTGGATTTAAATTTCACTAGAGTACACTGTGTTCGAAAAAGACTGTACCCAATTTATCTTGTATGTTTTTCCAGGTGACCAGTGTGTGGAGAGACTTGTAACGAGCATTGGTTGCAACTAACAAACAAAAGTTTAATTTGATTCACCCGTCGCGTGGACGTGCATTCGTTTTCCAAAATTCCACCGATCAAAGAACAGGAGGGATTTTGTGTTCTAGAATATGAAACATTGAATACGAAAGAGATTCTCCAAAGTTGAACGTTTTTGGTATCATAAACAGAAGGGAGTTCACGGGCCATTTTCATTTGTAGAAAAGAACGTAAATGAACTCTCTTGCCTTCACTTCCTCCAAGTAAATACATGCTAATTGCATAATTTTCAAACAGAATTTATGAAATTAATTGCTGTTAATATTAGAAGGGGGCAAAGGATAATTGGGATTATCCAGTCTCTGATCGGGTCAAAACGCTGATAGAACTGATATTTGACCCCTGCGGTGAATTTCGGTGAAGTTCGGGCCTAATTAGTCAAATCCACTCTCCTGACCTCCACGCTGGATCTCTCTGGGATCTTTTAAGATGCGAAAAAGAGTGGTGTACTGAAACATGCCATGATTCCGGAAAGTAAACTATCCCCCATTCGTATGTCCGGAAAGGAGATGCTGGAGGACACATTATGAAGCAACCTAACAGAGAGAAGAAAAAAAGATTGAGGATTGGCACGTGGAAAATTCAGACTGAACAAGAAACGAAGCTGTGTTGGAAAAATTGGGTGAAGAAAGAATGGTGCTGAAACTGATCAGGAAGATAAAAAGGAATTGACTGGGTCACTGACTGAAAAGAAACTGCTACTGACGGATGCACTGGAAGGAATGGTGAACGGGAGCAGAGTTCGTGGAAGAAGAATATATCAGGAGATAGACGACATTAAGATATATAAAATGAAAATGAAATAACTTTCAGATTGGAAGGGACGATAGGTTACTCTGAAATGAATAGAAAACCTATATTACGTTTTGTGATTAAATGCACGGTTAGTTAGAAAACTAATTTCGAAGTTTCAACAATCCGAAAACATCGCCGCTAATACACTCTTCTCGTAATAGAGATATAAAAGGTCAACGTATTCGGTGTGTTTCGCTAAGTGAGCTGTTCTCTGACGCTGTGTTGCAACCAACTCGCATCATGCAGTGGCTTGAATTTAGAGGTTTTTAAAGTAAAATTTACACGAAAACCGTGCACAATATTGAAATACACCAAAGGGATAAATTATTCTTTATTAGTTTTCCTATCGATATGGATGAAAATCATGATCCTACTCGCAATAGTTACCGAATAAGAGGTTGTTAAACATTGGGGGGGGGGAACATTTTTTTTTTTTTTTTTTTGTAAAAGAAAACAATGAACTTTCCACCAATACGATATTATAGCTTTTTGTTACATACAACATGAGCTATTCGTTCTGAACGCTATTTCACTTCCATCCTGTATAGTTAATATGCAGGGACAAAGAGAAAGGCAGAAAATATGAAAGATTGGAGAATCCTGGGTTTGCAGTAAAAAAAACCTGTCATTGGGCAGAACACTATGTAAGAAAGACTTCTTTTAAAATAAAAAATATATATGTATATTCTTGTTAGTTGGAAGGCCGGAGGGAATAAGACCTTTGGGGATGCCGAGACGTAGATGGGAGGATAATATTGAAATGGATTTGAGGGAGGTGGGATATGATGGTAGGGACTGGATTAATCTTGCACAGGATAGGGTCCTATGGCGGGCTTATGTGAGGTCTTTTTCCCTCCGGCCTCCCAACTAACACTCTATATGCATTTCTGGATTCGCCCATACGTGCTACATGCCCTGCCCATCTCAAACGTCTGGATTTAATGTTCCTAATTATGTCAGGTGAAGAATACGATGCGTGCAATACCTCTTAAATATATGTCTCAAACATTATCTGTCAAGCTGTACATATTGGAATGGAAATGGGTAAAGAAGAGATATCAAAGGCCTACAGATAGAGATTCCTTATTTCCTTATATGGATTCCAACTCTGTCTTCTGGTGCCGGCGCCCATCTGGAATGCATGAGAGGAATCTTCAATCTGGCAGCCGTTCTGGGTCGTGGTCAGCGAAAATTCCGAATAAAGTCGGAAACCGTGTCGTTGCCGCCTTCCATGCGCCGTCACGAGGAATACGGAATGAAGTGAGAAGATGAAAAAAAGGATCCAGAGACGCAAACAACATTGATACTTAACAGCTTATTTCCGGTACGATAATTGGAGGACATTTATAATAGTAATGATTTTGTTTTGTCGCATGATACAGTTTTATGAAGAAATATTAACGACCTCTCTTGGACATTATGAAGATGTACTGACTTGCCAAATTAAAAACTCGGTCATCTCTATTACAGCGACTGACAGCAGAGATATATCTCCTTTGTCTAACTTGGACTTCCTTTAACGTGATCGTGAAGTCTGTCGTTGGTCACGAGCATTAGAATTTTAGACTGGTTTACGTAGTAGGTTCTGTAGCAATTTTTGTGACTATAAAACCAAAAGATCCAGATTAAATCCTTTCAAGCAAACTGGATATTTGTTCTTAACCTTTAAATTGGAAAAACTTCATTCCTCACACTAGTTTATTACACCTTGTCGGACTGTAAAGAAAACAACTATCGCAATGTCCATATTTTATTGTTGTACAATATTATAGTATTGTGAAATTTTAATTTTCCTACCAATTTTTTCTATTGTTCTATTAAAATTAAAGGAGTCACGTCATAACTCCCACTTGAATTGCATTAGCGACTGTACTGCCATCTTGTGTTCGTTTACGGCGGACGGGTGGCGATCCTGGCGGTTGTTCTCTTCAAAGTGCTACGGATTTTAACATAGGGATGAGCAATCTGTTATACATGTGATCTGGGGCCTGTTTCTCAAAAATACTAGTTTAGTAGTTCACCAGTTACTAGTTACCAGAGTATATTTCACCAGCTCTAGTAGATTCTGTTTCTCATACTATTTTACCAGTCTAGTAACTTGTGACAATTTTTCACTAGTCGCATGATCTGTTTCACTAGTCAGCTGATTGAGTTCTATTGTTTATAGTCATTGATAGATATTGTGATTTGAGGTTAGAAAGCCAAGTTGTTTGTTTTGGTTTTGATTTCTCTTTTCGGTTGAAATTCCATCAATTAAAAACAAATTAACTATACTCAATATGATTAATAAATCAAAGGATATACTATTCGGTGCTTTTTAAAGCATATTAACAAAAAATGAACGAAATGACAAGAAATTTTGTAATGCGTGAGGCTAGGGCACGGATGCCTCAGAACAAAGATTATGCATACATTAGGGACACTTACTGGCCCAGCATTAAGAAAGCAACTTCGATAGGTACCAATTCAAATTCACAGTACATATTATGTAGGTAGTGGGTCTACTTCCGACATGAATATCACTTATGAATTGATGAAAAATTCGCTATTTTTTTTTAGTTTTAAATTTGATATATTCATAATAATTATTGTCGTTTTATATTTAATTTGTAGGCTAAAACTAACAATGTCAGAAGAACTGGCAGTGGAGGAGGAGAGTCAGCAAAAATTACTGCAGTTGATGAATTGGTATTAGATTATTAGTAAAGAATTCTGCAAGTTTTGCTGGTCTAGGACAGAAAGACCTGATGGCATTGGAAAATAATCAACATCCCGATTTGTAGAGCAATTTGTATTTGAAGCTTTGCTGATAATGTATGACTTCTATTTGTTTGCCTTGTTATGGCAGGTCCCACTATATTTAACAAATCTTCAAGCTTTTCAGCACTTTACCGGTACCCTAAACTTTTCATTATATTTAAACAATGCTCCTTTAAAGGAATAATATTCAAAATCACGAAACCACATAACCACAATATTTTGTTTTGTTATCTGAGAAAGGTTGTCACTGGTAACTGATAATATAGGAATCACCAGTCTTTAGAGTCTTGTAGGAATATTTCTGTTGAATACTAGTATAATCAACTAGATTAGCATTTTGAGAAACAGAATCACTTATGAAATGGTGAAATCGATCAATATTACTAGTCTGTGAACTGGTAACTACTACTTTACCCTTGTAGTTTCTAGAAACACAGACTTGTAAAATAAACTAATATTACTACTGTACAGATTAGTATTACTAGTCCATGAGGTTTGAGAAACAAGCCCCTGGACTTTCACATTATAATTTGATATTTTCATTTAAACTCTTACATCGTCCATTCTTTGTAAACGTGTTTTCCACTTTTCTTTTATATTCATCTATTCAATGAATAAATATTATTCCTTCTTGAATGTCTTTATTTTTTGTGTGACTTCTTTTAGTACAGTCTATTACTTTCAGGTGCTTGTATTTTACTCCCATCTTCTCTTGTAATAAAATTATTCAAAATTCGCGTTCATCCTATAATATGATAGGCGTAGTCATTGTTTTTTAACATTTTAATTTAGTCTTTCAACGAGTCTTTCTATTGTTCTATTTATTGTTCCATAAAAGGCTTGGAAGTTTTGAGTCGTTTGTTGGATATATTTGTCATATTCACAGCTAATATGTCAGCCTATACACTTAGAACGAAGTACCTGGTTAATCATTTAATCATCAATAACAACCTTTGAACGTAGAGGATATTTTCACGGAATATCTTTGCTTTTGTTACTCGATATATTATGGTATAAAGAGAATATAATTTGGATGTTACAAGGTAAAAATAATTTGTAAAGTCACGCTCCTTCCTGTTACATAACGTATATCGTGAAATAAGGTCCAGTTCCGAAGTTAAAACATGCGTGAAGGAACTCTAAATTACGGCATAACCAATTACTTCTGATGGCCGTTTCGTAGCCATTAGTCACAGACATCCGTGAAATAATTTGAACGGAGCTCCCAATGGTTAAATAAGGTAGAATGCTATCAATATGATTTCTTAGCAAACTTCTCACAAACTGGAAAGTCAAGTTCGTTAGATATAACCATATTGTGCATGCATATGTGTGTGTTCTCTCTAACAAATTGGATACTTTCATAAAAATCCTGTAGTTTACGCGTGTTACTTAATTCAGTTGCCTTGAGTCGATATTTTACAAACCTCTACCTTCAAAATATTTAGATGGATTGAGCATACTGATAAACTATTCAACTTCGAAACACGTTTCGACTGAATTATAACATTTTGTTAAATGGTAATTTTTCTAAACAGAATACATTTGGTTTTTTAGTTTTCAATATCAGTAAAATGAAAGTAAAAGCATGTTATTACTTACTTACTTACTGGCTTTTAAGGAACCCGGAGGTTCATTGCCGCCCTCACATAAGCCCGCCATTGGTCCCTATCCTGAGCAAGATTAATCCAGTCTCTACCATCATATCCCACCTCCCTCAAATACATTTTAATATTATCTTCCCATCTACGTCTCGGCCTCCCCAAAGGTCTTTTCCCCTCTGGCCTCCCAACTAACACTCTATATGCATTTCTGGATTCGCCCATACGTTCTACATGCTCTGCCCATCTCAAACGTCTGGATTTAATGTTCCTAATTATGTCAGGTGAAGGATGCAATGCGTGCAGCTCTGCGTTGTGTAACTTTCTCCATTCTCCTGTAACTTCATCCCTCTTAGCCCCAAATATTTTCCTAAGCACCTTATTCTCAAAAACCCTTAATCTCTGTTCCTCTCTCAAAGTGAGAGTCCAAGTTTCACAGCCATACAGAACAACCGGTAATATAACTGTTTTATAAACTCTAACTTTCAGATTTTTTGACAGCAGACTAGATGACAAAAGCTTCTCAACCGAATAATAACAAGCATTTCCCATATTTATTCTGCGTTTAATTTCCTCCCGAGTGTCATTTATGTTTGTTACTGTTGCTCCAAGATATTTGAATTTTTCCACCTCTTCGAAGGATAAATCTCCAACTTTTATAGTTCCATTTCGTACAATATTCTGATGACGCGACATAATCATATACTTAGTCTTTTCGGGATTTACTTCCAATCCTATCTCTTTACTTGCTGCAAGTAGAATTTCCGCGTTTTCCCTAATCGTTTGTGGATTTTCTCCTAACATATTCACGTCATCCGCATAGACAAGAAGCTGATGTAACCCGTTCAATTCCAAACCCTCTCTGTTATCCTGAACTTTCCTAATGGCATATTCTAGAGCGAAGTTAAAAAGTAAAGGTGATAGTGCATCTCCTTGCTTCAGCCCGCAGTGAATTGGAAAAGCATCAGATAAGAAACTGGTCTGTACGGACTCTCCTGTAAGTTTCACTAGGACACATTTTAATGTGTGCTGATCACTATAACAAACAATTGAATTATTTTAAATGTTCACTTTAATGGCTGTAACTGATATCGCTAGTGGTCTGTAGGTTGTCTCAAAATAATTCTGATGAAATTCAGTCAGTGCTTTAAAACAAAACTGCAAATGCTATTAACATATAATACAATCGAAATTTCCATGCCTCGGTAATTTTATAACATGTTTTTAGATGAAAAAATGTGAACTGTAAGGCATAGAACTGAAGTAAATACTGCAACAAACTAGAATCTCACATCACTTAAAGATTTATTTAACGACAACTATTTTGACTTTTCATTAACCAAAATATAAAGAGCAACTAATGTGATGCAAAACGAATCTATTTAGAGAATTATTATAAAGGAATGAATAGTATTTGAAGATGGCTACAAATCAAGCTGAAACCAGTGAATTAAGGTAATTATCAACATAGTTCTGCATTAACACAGGAAAGTTGTTTCTATAACAAATAATTTACCATATCTTAAGTGATAAGAGTGTTAAAAATAAGTAATCATTATGTATAGAAATAAATACTTTTCATATAAAGAAATCAACTTTTTACTACTCTCTGTATACAGAAATTACTCCTAAATTATTGAACCGGTTTCGTCCATAATATTACATATTATTTAAATATGAATTATTTCTTGAATGTTTCCTTTGTAAATGATAATATGCAGTATGATTCAAATAATATTTTGTTTATTCATATTAAATTATTGTTTCGACATTTTTCGCTTTTTAATATGTTACTTACTTACAAATGGCTTTAAATGAACCTGGAGGTTCACTGCCACCCTCACATAAGCCCGCCATCGGTCCCTATCCTGTGCAAGATTAATCCAGTCCCTATCATCTTATTCCACCTCCTTCAAACTCATTTTAATATTATCCTCCCATCTACCCTACGTTCCTTCGTAAAGGTCTTTTCCCCTCAGGTCTTCTAACACTCTATATGCATTTCTGGATTCACCCATAAGTGTTACATGCCCTGCCCATCTCAAACGTCAGGATTTAATGTTTCTAATTATGTTATGTTAGGCGTTATGTAACTTTCTCCATTCTCCTGTAACTTCATTCCTCTTAGCCCCAAATATTTTCATAAGCACCTTGTTCTCAAACACTTTTAACTTCTGTTCTCTGTTCCCCTCTCAAAGTGAGAGTCCAAGTTTCACAACCATACAGAACAACCGGTTATGTAACTGTTTTATAAATTCTAATTTTCAGCTTTTTCGAGATCGTATTGGATGATAAAAGCTTCTCAACCAAATAATAACAGGCATCTTCCATATTTAATCTGCATTTAATTTCCACTCGGGTGTCATTTATATGTGTTACTGTTGCTCCAAGATACTTGAATTTTTTTTTACCGTTTCAAAGGATAAGTTTCCAATTTTTGTATTTCCTGAACCATTGGTTTGTACGTTTGAACGTGACTCTGATCCGCTAATTCGAAATGCACTGATTATAGTCATAGTGATAGTAATAGCGAAAGTTATAGTAATAGTAACAGTAGTAGTAGTAATAATAGTAGTCGTAGTGATACCGACAGTAGTAGCCATAATGATAGTAGTAGTAATAATGATAGTAAGTGTTAGTACTAGACGTAGTGATAGTAGTAGTGACAGTAATAGTCATAGTAATAGTGACAGTAGTAGTCATAATGATAGTAATAGTGACGGTAGTAGTAGGGGAGAGTCGGGTAATATCGGACATCGGGTAGTATCGGACAGTGCGTTTCTTTCATCTACCACCATATGGTAGTATCTGAATGACATGGTTACGTTTCTCTATGCGACATCACAGAAACGTAACCATGTCAATCAGGTACTATCATCGTGTGGTAGATGAAAGAAATTCACTGTCCGATATTACCCGATGTCCGATACTACCCGACTCTCCCCTAATAGTGATAGTACTAGTGACAGTAACAGTCATAAGGATAGTAATAGTGACAGTACTGTACTCCAACCACGAGAAAGTCTTTGGGGAATGAGACGAAGCGGGGTAATGCTGTGAATGAATGTTGATGTCATAAGATGTCATATGTCACACACGTGGGTACTCTTATCTCTATTGGCTAGCTCTCACAGCACAAACCATAACATTGATACACACATATTGATACTATCCTAGTTACAAAATTAGATCACGGTTAATCTCCTGGTCTTTTAATCCCTCCATACAGGAAATAACATATGCAGGAGAGCGCATGGTTTTTAAACTGGCGTTATAACGGTAATATTATTTATCTACTTCGTTCCAATAGATGACGCAATAATAAACACATTCCTTTCATGGTTGATCTCCTGGTTGGAGAACAATAGTCTGGACATCTTCAGTAATTGTGTGCCTTGGTAGTTTCCCGCTCTGTCTGTAGTTGTCGTATGGAGGCACATAAATCCTGAAGAAGTCCATATAGATTCTCTGAAGGAATATAACACTTGTTTACTTTTTTAAAACCAAATATGAGAATATTGTAACAAAATTTTCTACCTTCCAAAGTTCTTAAATTTTAATTCCTTTTCTGGATAAAACCAAGAACATAATACCCAGTTTTCCGTTGCTCCAGGGAAATGTCTCGTATGTTGACATCATCGGCCCCACATTGCAAATTCACGGGTAACCGTAGCGCAACTCGATCCACAAACAAGTGAACTGGCTTTTACGGAGGACAATTCTATTGATGGAGTTCAAATTGTCTTTCCATAGACAAGCTCCCTCACTCCCGGTACAGCAGATGTCCATAATGGTACAACATTACACATGGGGAGTTCTCATTTTGCTAGATTGCATCTGCTAGGTACAATAATTGAAAGCCTCATTGCGGTCGTTCAATTCCGATAAAATGCTCTCCCCATACATGTGCGCTGATCACTATAACAAACAATTGAATTATTTTAAATGTTCACTTTAATGGCTGTAACTGATATCGCTAGTGGTCTGTAGGTTGACTCAAAATAATTCTGATGAAATTCAGTCAGTGCTTTAAAACAAAACTACAAACGCTATTAACATATAATACAATCGAAATTTCCATACCTCGGTAATTAAATTTTATAATTCAGTGATTAATTCAACTATGTGTCTTTGTGGAGACAAGTTACGAGTTGTAGAGACAATAAAACATTTTTACCTCATGTCGGTATTCAAAGGCTGCATTACTGAGACCGCGCTTTCTAAGTCATTGCAATAATTTATCACTGAGTCTTTGTAACTGTAAGACTCTATAACTATAAAATAAATCTTCCTTCGTTTTCCTTTGCGTATTCCGTTCCACTCTATATTTAAATATCGTCGATAACCCAACTACGATATTATTAATCACAACAACCTCCACAGACACAATAACGAACAATATTTCTATCATTAGACTTATTATTACTATTATTATCATCTTCTTCTTCTTCTTTGAAATAATTCTTTAAACTGTACCATTAATAACAGAAAAGAGACAATTACAAATAAACTGGTGGCTTGTGCAGCAAATGCTCCAAACTAAGTCCATTAGACGTTCAAATAAAAATTTTTTAGATTTATTTTTAATGAAGAATACCAGACATTTTGAAAGTTATTTGCTTCCACAATAATTAAACATACTCCCTCTGAATGGTTTTTTTTTATGCCAAATACTTTTTCTTGAACCTATACACCTTCAGTTTTTCAGTTTCAACGCGAAAACGCAAGTAACAATGTCAGGACGATCTGTGGGTTTTTCATGTGAGAATAAATCAATAACTATTTCAGGTCATTGTGGATCATACGCGAAAGTTAAAAATATGTCAAGTTTTCTATGCTTTCGAACAATAGATATAGCATTTTGGTATACCTACTACATGGAGAGCTTGAAATGTAGAAGGTAAAATCATTTTATCCTGCTAAATGATCGGGAGACTACAAAATTTTGTAGCCCCCTTATTTTATCAGTAAGTAATACCTTTTGATCTTTCCTCAGGAACTGTAATTTTTGCGCTCTCTCGAACCAATACTGAAGACAATGACGCATATAAATATCTACACCACACCGCCATTAAGTATATGAAAAAGATCCAACCTCACTTGATTAATAACTATAAAAATATTTGATTTTTAATAACAATATTATTATCTTGCGTAAGATTTGTGTCTGTCTGTCTCTCTCTCTCTCTCTATGTGTGTGTGTGTGTGTGTGTGTGTGTGTGTGTGTGTGTGTGTGTGTGTGTGTGTGTGTGTGTGTGTGTGTGTGTGTGCGCGCTCAATAAATTGTAAGAATGAAGATCTTATTTAAGATATTCTCTACATCTACTTATATAAGCCTAAAACGTTTCACTTTCATATCATCAATATAGCATTAATATAGGCTATATATTAATGAAAAATAGTCACATTAATTATAATAATATTTCATTTCTAATGGTAATAATATCATCAAACCACCTCAAGTTTTGTAGATTTTAATATCCAATACACAGCTGTACTCAGAAAATTATACACCGCAGAATCAGACCTGTAAATTATTTTTGGTAAGTCTTGAAGTTTTTAATAACCAATTGAATTTGAGCTTTAAATATGTTAGCAATCCTACATGTCATGGCCTTCATGTAATAGCCTATTGTTTATTGTAGTGTGTGTTTTGTTTTATTCTGAAATGCAATTAGCTCCCAAAACTGACGAAAGATGGATTTTGGAAAATAGGAAAATTATATAGGAAAACTAACGTTTCACTGAAAGTTACTATTTTTCTGAAAATCCTTGGATGCCAATCTTCAAAATGCCGGGTCAGTCATTAAAATCCGTTCAGCCGTTTTCCCGTAATTTTCATTACCAGTTCAAATTATATATGGAGTATACACTGGATAAGAATCAGAAGGAAAATAAGCGGGAGTAAAAGAAATAGCAGCATAAAATGGTTAGCCAGAAAACACATAGGACATACTGGTGTAGGCTACTTGAAGTACAGGGATAAAAAGAGATACGATGACAATGAAATAAGTATAGTCAAACAGAAAATGGCAAGTCAAGACACAGTACCACAGAAAGAAGCACCGGTAGGAATAGAAGCAGTGAAAGAAAAAGAAGCTTCGAGAGAGAAAGAAGCATCAATAAGAGAAGACGAGGCAAGAAAAGCCGTACAGCGGAAAAGAGCATCGGTAGAAAAAGAAATACGGTCAGGGAAATAAGCACTAAAAGGGAAAGAAACATCGGCTGGAAATAAAGCACCGACAGGGAAAGAAGCACCGGCAGAAAAATAGGGATCGGTAAGAAAAGCAGTTGTAAGAGAAGCAGTTGCAGGAAAATCAGTGGTAACAGATGGTGTAATGCCAAATAAAGAATCAGTAGCAAAAAATGGCACGAAAGAAGAAGCAATGGTAAAAAAAATGAACTAGTGGCAAGAAAAATAAATCAGTGGCAAGACAAAGGAACCAGCACAAAAAAAGGAAGCAGTGACAAGAAAATGGAAGCAGAGGGAATAAAATAATAAACAGCACTATTATTTTCAACATTCTGAATAAATGTCAATATATGTACTTAATTACACAACTATAATTTTGTAATCAATAATATGGCGCAAAATCATGTCTACACTCCTCATGATATACTAAAAATGAAATAATATATAGACAAACGTAAAAATGCCAAAACAACATATTTTAACCTCAAAGTTTAGATAACTTAGATATTTATATTATAATTTTAACCTTATATTGTAAACTATTTCAGACAAGAGTGATCACATGAGAATAACATAATATTGTATAAAATATAATATATCTCACTACAAACTAGACATGATGTTAGTTTTAACTTTCGATGTTTAATGAATATCATGTAATTTTAACCAAGCAATAAAAAACAGTGTTTATTTATGTAAATGTAATTACACAACATTATAATATGTTATGAGGTTGGCTCTAATGCTCGTTAAAATAAAATATGTGTTCATAAATGGGAAATATTTATATAATAGGACCTGATGATGATGATAAAATAGTCGAAAACGTTTGTCCAATAAAAGAAAATAATTAATAAAGTGTGGTATGTGTCAGAGGAAGAGCAATTGTTTGTACTACAAATTTTGTTAATATTATTGATCTTCTTTTTATATTGATTGTATTATTTTATTTCAATTTCTATTGTTGTAATTATATTCTGTAGTCTGATGTATTATTCTGTATTATATTTATTTATTTTATTGGGTTATTTTACTACGCTATATCAACATCTAGGTTATTTAGCGTCTGAATGAAATGAAGGTGATAATGCCGGTGAAATGAGTCCGGGGTCCAGCACCGAAAGTTACCCAGCATTTGCTCGTATTGGGTTGAGGGAAACCCCCGGAAAAAACCTCAACCAGGTAACTTGCCCCGACCGGGATTCGAGCACTGGCCACCTGGTTTCGCGGCCAGACGCGCTGACCGTTACTCCACAGATGTGGACTTCTGTATTATAGGCTATGTTCTGTTCAGTATTATTGTATAAATTTATATATAAATTATGATAAATAAGTAAAAAAATAAATAATTAGAAGTATGAAAAAAGTGTGACATATGAAGTGTGATTAGCGAAATATGTTACTAGTCAGCGATATAGCCTATGCAATGAAGGGGGACCCCACTATCTCCTGATTTCGTTGCCTCATGAGTGATGCCATATTAGTGTCACTTATGAGATTCAAATCTGTCCTCGAAAAGTTTACTAAACAACAACAAGAACAAAGAAACTATTTATTAAGTCTTAACTAAAAAACAGATAAGTTATAGGCTGAAAAAACTCGTAAATATATTAAAACTTAACCTGTCGGATTCGTAACAATGTCAATAAAAATAAAAGAAGAAATAAATGACAGAGATAGATGTGTGAGAAAACGAAGATTCTCCAAAAATAAGTGGCAGCAAAATATCATAATAAGACACATTACAAGAAAATAGACAATAGAAGAGAGTTATGTTAATGAAAAGCCACATCCTCAACGAAATCAATATCTTTTGTCGTCATCATCATAATCATAATAATAATCATCACAATAATCAAACTGTAGCATTCCCTTGTGTTTATTTTAACTAACTGTAATTTAAATCTTACCTCCCCTTCTGGAGACGTATCTTTTAGAATTTAGATTCTTGGTAGGCTAACCAAATTTCTCCTGAAGTATAGAGCAGTTTTGGTAGGGTGAACCTTGTCATTTATTTATATATATATATATATATATATATATATATATATATATATATATATATTGCAATTCATTTTTTCGTTTTCAGAGATGTCTGTATTGTATATTAAAAGTATTTATTTCAGTCACGGACTTCACAACATATGTTTAAGGTGTTAAACCTTTACATTACATGTTTAAAAGATATATAAACGTTTTCGTTGGTCAGAGCCAACATCATCAGATACGAAGTACATTTCGGTAATATCAATAATCTCTACATAATTTCTACAGGGACATCATTTTATTTTTACTTCAATTTTTATTGTACCTGAGTTTTTTAATGCACTTCACTCCCAACCCTTCTACTAATGAAATTCCAAATGTCCTCTACACACAGATCTAAGACCGCATATAGTAAACAGCACTGAGTTAGAGAGTATAGTACGTTCCAGAAATATGTTCGCGTTTTCCAGTGACGAAAGAACTTTCAATATTGAATCATATTTTCGCACAGGTACTGTCCATTTGCCTACGTCGCATCCCTATTTCCTCCACCTGCTTCTGTTCGCCCCTCTGTAAAAGCAGGGCTGTCTTAGCTCTTTTCTGAAAACATTAATTTCTATTAGGAATTGGACGTTTACGTAATATTATACAACTATTTAAAATAACTTAAATAAAAGGGCCTCGGTAAGTAATTAACTGTCACGTGATTTCCCTCCTTTCTACGATGCTGCAGCATAACCACTTGGACGGACAGTAGATAGCATGACTGAGTAATTTTATCTGTGCGGGTCGGGCAGAAGTGAAGATTGAATTTACAGTACGTAAGGTACTCTTTTATAGACTAGGTACAAAATTATTTCAACATGAGTTACTAGTACGAAGGACGAAACTGGCAATTGTAATTAGATGCAATAGTCTATAGTGCGATAATATGCACATTAGAACTGAAGCCTGTATCGAAATGAACGGCCACCATTTTGAAAAATGTGTTTAAATATCAATATTATGATTATTTTTCAATTTAACTTCATTCTCTATATTGTACGCTAATGTGCTGTAGACAGTATAATATACACTGCACAATGAATACGTTCGCATGGCTAACTCAGTTCGTGAGTAAAAACACTTATTCTTAATACAGTACTGTATTAAGATTAAACAAAAACCTAATGAAAATTATAGAACTCAAAATCGCGATATTTCATAGTTTACGTAAATGGATGAACTACTTTTCTTCCCTCCTATATCTAGTAGAGTGATTTGTTTGTGTTTTACGCCAGTATCATCGAACTACAGTCGTGGAAGGGGTAGCAATCTGTGTTTCCAGTTCTCTAAAGGTATAGCCAGGTTAATATTAAAAATGTTAGTAAAAATAAAATGATGTCCCTGTACAAATACAAAACATATTTAGTGACATGCAAACTGAACCTTATTAAAATCAACATGGTTATGATGCATTTTGACATTCTTATATGACAGCCTTTATTGTCAATTATTTAAAATACACGTGTAAGTTGCAAAGTATATATGTTTGCAAGTCTTCACATATGGAATAATGAAGTAACTTGATGTAAAAGAATAAAAAATAAAATAATAAAATATAAAACTAAGGTAGAAATGTTGTGAATGTGAAGAGTTGCAAATTACAATATTTAATACATTTATTGTGTTCATATTTCTGTTTCCCATCAATGCACATATTTTAACCATTCAAACATATGTATCATGGTGAGTGTATCATATTTTATCTTGATTGTTATTTCAAATTAATAGGATTGTCTTATAAATGCTAATATTATAAAATGGGTTGTTTAATGTTGATAGTAATATAGGACTACATTTAATTTTTTGACGATGATGCTGTTCTTCCAATCTGGAAATAATTGAATTCAATAAGTTGATGATCCAACT